>NW_027489143.1:27050-92572 GCF_050948215.1 Halictus rubicundus | reverse complement strand
TATTCTAGTAATATTATGGTATATTCTGCTATATTCTATTATATTCAAGTATATTCTCGTATATTCTTCTATATTCTAGTAATATTATGATATATTCTGCTATATTCTCGTATATTCTAGTATATTCTGGTATATTCTCGTATATTCTTCTATATTCTAGTAATATTATGGTATATTCTGGTATATTCTAGTATATTCTCGTATATTCTTCTATATTCTAGTAATATTATGGTATATTCTGTTATATTCTGCTATATTCTAGTATATCCAGGTATATTCTCGTATATTCATCTATATTCTAGTAATATTCTGGTATATTCTGGTATATTCTGGATTATTCTGCTATATTCTCGTATATTCTAGTATATTCTGGTATATTCTGGAGTATTCTGCTATATTCTAGTATATTCAGGAATATTCTCGTATATTCTTCTATATTCTAGTAATATTATGGTATATTCTGGTATATTCTGCTATATTCTAGTATATTCTGCTATATTCTAGTATATTCTGGTATATTCTGCTATATTCTTCTATATACTAGTAATATTCTAGTATATTCTGGTATATTCTGGTATACTCTAGTATATTCTGGTATATTCAGCTATATTCTAGTATATTCAGGTATATTCAGGTATAATCTCATATATTCTTCCATATTCTAGTAATATTATGGTATATTCTGGTATATTCTGGTATATTTTGCTATATTCTAGTATATTCAGATATATTCTCGTATATTCTTCTATATTCTAGTAATATTATGGTATATTCTGTTATATTCTGGTATATTCTAGTATATTCTGGTATATTCTCGTATATTCTTCTATATTCTACTAATATTATGATATATTCTGGTATATTCTGGATTATTCTGCTATATTCTCGTATATTCTAGTATATTCTGGTATATTCTCGTATATTCTTCTATATTCTAGTAATATTATGGTATATTCTAGTATATTCTGGTTTATTCTGGTATATTCTAGTATTTTCTTGTATATTCTAGTATATTCTGCTATATTCTAAATATATTCTGATATATTCAGGTATATTCTTCTATATTCTAGTAATATTATGGTATATTCTAATATATTCTGGATTATTCTGCTATATTCTCGTATATTCTAGTATATTCTGGTATATTCTCGTATATTCTTCAATATTCTAGTAATATTATGGTATATTCTAGTATATTCTGCTATATTCCAGTATATTCAGGTATATTCTCATATATTCTTCCATATTCTAGTAATATTATGGTATATTCTGGTATATTCTGCTATATTCTGCTATATTCTAGTATATTCAGATATATTCTCGTATATTCTCCTATATTCTAGTAATATTATGGTATATTCAGCTATATTCTAGTATATTCTGCTATATTCCAGTATATTCAGGTATATTCTCATATATTCTTCTATATTCTAGTAATATTATGGTATATTCTGGTATATTCTCGTATATTCTAGTAATATTATGGTATCTTCTGCTATATTCTAGTATATTCAGGTATATTCAGGTATATTCTCATATATTCTTCTATATTCTAGTAGTATTATGGTATATTCTGCTATATTCTATTATATTCAAGTATATTCTCGTATATTCTTCTATATTCTAGTAATATTATGGTATCTTCTGCTATATTCTAGTATATTCAGGTATATTCTCATATATTCTTCTATATTCTAGTAATATTATGGTATATTCTGCTATATTCTATTATATTCAAGTATATTCTCGTATATTCTTCTATATTCTAGTAATATTATGATATATTCTGCTATATTCTCGTATATTCTAGTATATTCTGGTATATTCTCGTATATTCTTCTATATTCTAGTAATATTATGGTATATTCTAGTATATTCTGGTTTATTCTGGTATATTCTAGTATTATCTGGTATATTCTAGTATATTCTGCTATATTCTAGTATATTCTGGTATATTCAGGTATATTCTTCTATATTCTAGTAATATTATTGTATATTCTGGTATATTCTGCTATATTGTAGTATATGCAGTTATATTCTCGTATATTCTTCTATATTCTAGTAATATTATGGTATATTCAGCTATATTCTAGTATATTCTGCTATATTCCAGTATATTCAGGTATATTCTCATATATTCTTCTATATTCTAGTAATATTATGGTATATTCTGGTATATTCTCGTATATTCTAGTAATATTATGGTATCTTCTGCTATATTCTAGTATATTCAGGTATATTCAGGTATATTCTCATATATTCTTCTATATTCTAGTAGTATTATGGTATATTCTGCTATATTCTATTATATTCAAGTATATTCTCGTATATTCTTCTATATTCTAGTAATATTATGATATATTCTGCTATATTCTCGTATATTCTAGTATATTCTGGTATATTCTCGTATATTCTTCTATATTCTAGTAATATTATGGTATATTCTAGTATATTCTGGTTTATTCTGGTATATTCTAGTATTATCTGGTATATTCTAGTATATTCTGCTATATTCTAGTATATTCTGGTATATTCAGGTATATTCTTCTATATTCTAGTAATATTATTGTATATTCTGGTATATTCTGCTATATTGTAGTATATGCAGTTATATTCTCGTATATTCTTCTATATTCTAGTAATTTTATGGTATATTCTGGTATATTCTAGTATATTCTCGTATATTCTTCTATATTCTAGTAATATTATGGTATATTCTTCTATATTCTAGTAATATTATGGTATATTCTGTTATATTCTGGTATATTCTAGTATATTCTGGTATATTCTCGTATATTCTTCTATATTCCAGTAATATTATGGTATATTCTGGTATATTGTGGTATATTCTGCTATATTCTAGTATATTCAGGTATATTCTCGTATATTCTTCTATATTCTAGTAATATTATCGTATATTCTGGTATATTCTGGTATATTCTGCTATATTGTAGTATATGCAGGTATATTCTCGTATATTCTTCTATATACTAGTAATATTCTAGTATATTCTGGTATATTCTGGTATACTCTAGTATATTCATATACAGAATCAGCGATTCTCTACGCGAAACGCTTCATTTGAATGAAGACGAACGAAAATCACCGAATTCTAGCAGAAATCCCGATTTCGACTAGTCTATCGCAGAATCTTCGATTCTCTACGCGAAACGCTTAATTTACATGAAGACGAACGAAAATGATCGAAAATCACCGAATTATAGCAGAAATCACGATTTCGACAAGTGTATCGCAGAATCAGCGATTCTTTACGCGAAACGCTTAATTTGCATGAAAACGAACGAAAACCATCGAATTGTAGCAGAAAACACGATTTCGACCAGTTTATCGCAGAATCTTCGATTCTCTGTGACGTTCGCCGTTCCACGTCTCCGTTTGAACTAGAAAATAAGTTAATAAATTAATAATAATTCAACAAATATTATATGTCTTCATAATCAGTATAATCAATAAGAATACAGACCGTACCATATAACGTACATCCTCGATACCCAGCGTCCGACCTGAAAATAAAATAATAATAATTAATAAATGTCACATACCGAATTAACCAAATACACGTTAGAAGCGTTACGTACAAAGTCCTACCGACCACACAGTCCTATCGACTGCATCATATAGCGCACGCATGCGAATACCACTAACATTCAGAATGTTATAAACAATTTGTAATAAACGTTCCGTAATAATCATCAGAAGCGACACATACAGTCCTACCGACGCATACAGCCCTATCGACTGTACCATATAGCATACGAATTCAAATACCGCTAACGCTCAGCGTAGAACATTATAAACAATTATAATATATACTATTATATAATAATAGTCCTACCAACCGCACTATAATAAGCGTTCCGTCATAGCTATTAAAGCGTAACCAATAAACACTAAGGCACAGTTCTACCGACCGTACTACGCATTCAAATGTTATAAACAATTTATAATAAACGTTCCGCTATAATTATTAAAAGCGAAGTCCTAGATAACAGTCCTACCGACCGTATTATACGAACAATTCTACCGACCGTATTATACAGCATACGCGTCCAAGTACCGTTGGAATATTATAAAACAATTTATAGCAAACGTTCTGTAATAACTATCAAACGTATAAGCACCAGGAGCAGTCCTACCGACCATATTATACAGCGTACACGTTCAAATACCGTTAACATTCAGCGTAGAATGTTATATCTCTACGCGAAACGCTTAATTTGCATGAAAACGAACGAAAATGATCGAAAATCACCGAATTGTAGCAGAGAACACGATTTCGACCAGTTTATCGCAGAATCAGCGATTCTCTACGCGAAACGCATAATTTGCATGAAAAGGATCGAAAATCACCGAATTGTAGCAGAAAACACGATTTCGACTAGTTTATCGCAGAATCAGCGATTCTCTTCGCGAAACGCTTCATTTGAATGAAGACGAACGAAAATCACCGAATTATAGTTGAAATCACGATTTCGACTAGTCTATCGCAGAATCTTCGATTCTCTACGCGAAACGCTTAATTTGCATGAAAACGAACGAATATGATCGAATTCTAGCAGAAATCACGATTTCGACTAGTTTATCGCAGAATCAGCGATTCTCTACGCGAAACGCTTAATTTGCATGAAACGAACGAAAACCACCGAATTGTAGCAGAAAACACGATTTCGACCAGTTTATCGCAGAATCAGCGATTCTCTACGCGAAACGCTTCATTTGAATGAAGACGAACGAAAATCACCGAATTATAGCAGAAATCTCGATTTCGACTAGTCTATCGCAGCATCTTCGATTCTCTACGCGAAACGCTTAATCTACATGAAAACGAACGAAAATGATCGAAAATCACCGAATTATAGCAGAAATCACGATTTCGACTAGTTTATCGCAGAATCAGCGATTCACTACGCGAAACGCTTAATTTGCATGAAAACGAACGAAAATCACCGAATTATAGTTGAAATCACGATTTCGACTAGTCTATCGCAGAATCAGCGATTCTCTACGCGAAACGCTTAATTTGCATGAAAACGAACGAAAATGATCGAAAATCACCGAATTGTAGCAGAGAACACGATTTCGACCAGTTTATCGCAGAATCAGCGATTCTCTACGCGAAACGCATAATTTGCATTAAGACGATCGAAAATCACCGAATTGTAGCAGAAAACAAGATTTCTTTTAGTTTATCGCAGAATCAGCGATTCTCTACGCGAAACGCTTAATTTGCATGAAAACGAACGAATATGATCGAATTCTAGCAGAAATCACGATTTCGACTAGTTTATCGCAGAATCAGCGATTCTCTACGCGAAACGCTTAATTTGCATGAAAACGAACGAAAACCACCGAATTGTAGCAGAGAACACGATTTCGACCAGTTTATCGCAGAATCAGCGATTCTCTACGCGAAACGCATAATTTGCATGAAAACGATCGAAAATCACCGAATTGTAGCAGAAAACAAGATTTCTTTTAGTTTATCGCAGAAAACACGATTTCGACCAGTTTATCGCAGAATCAGCGATTCTCTACGCGAAACGCTTAATTTGCATGAAAACGAACGAAAATGATCGAAAATCACCGAATTATAGCAGAAATCACGATTTCGACTAGTTTATCGCAGAATCTTCGATTCTCTAGGCGAAACGCTTAATTTGCATGAAAACGAACGAAAATGATCGAAAATCACCGAATTATAGCAGAAATCTCGATTTCGACTAGTTTATCGCAGAATCAGCGATTCTCTACGCGAAACGCTTAATTTGCATGAAAACGAACGAAAACCACCGAATTGTAGCAGAAAACACGATTTCGACCAGTTTATCGCAGAATCAGCGATTCTCTACGCGAAACGCTTAATTTGCATGAAAACGAACGAAAACCACCGAATTGTAGCAGAGAACACGATTTCGACCAGTTTATCGCAGAATCAGCGATTCTCTACGCGAAACGCATAATTTGCATGAAAACGATCGAAAATCACCGAATTGTAGCAGAAAACAAGATTTCTTTTAGTTTATCGCAGAAAACACGATTTCGACCAGTTTATCGCAGAATCAGCGATTCTCTACGCGAAACGCTTAATTTGCATGAAAACGAACGAAAATGATCGAAAATCACCGAATTATAGCAGAAATCACGATTTCGACTAGTTTATCGCAGAATCTTCGATTCTCTAGGCGAAACGCTTAATTTGCATGAAAACGAACGAAAATGATCGAAAATCACCGAATTATAGCAGAAATCTCGATTTCGACTAGTTTATCGCAGAATCAGCGATTCTCTACGCGAAACGCTTAATTTGCATGAAAACGAACGAAAACCACCGAATTGTAGCAGAAAACACGATTTCGACCAGTTTATCGCAGAATCAGCGATTCTCTACGCGAAACGCTTCATTTGAATGAAGACGAACGAAAATGATCGAAAATCACCGAATTATAGCAGAAATCACGATTTCGACTAGTTTATCGCAGAATCAGCGATTCTTTACGCGAAACGCTTAATTTGCATGGAAACGAACGAAAATGTCACGTCGGCTGACGACGTGTTGCCGGTGACGTCATCCATGACGCACCTTAGATTAAGTTAATGTTAAGATTTTATATATATACAATAACATAATATTTATACTCACATCATATTATATTCATAGCCTGTAATCATATTTTCACATCATTATATTTTTAATATTGTTTATTTCGTCTCTAGCTTCATATATGTACATATCCGCTGTAAAAATATTCTAAGTCCATAAATCCGTCTCACGACGCTCGAACAGCGCTCGCTAGTACGTCATCGCGTCCTAGCGAGCCCCACTCACGCGCCATGCGCCCCACCACCGCGCCGATGCGTCATCCGCCCCTTCCACTCGCGCCCCGAGCGAAGGAGGTCCGTACAGCTCCTGCTGAATTCAATCTCGCTTGCGCCTGAGTCGCGCCTACATCTCTTACCAAGTTCTTCTATATCTCGCGTTGCTATTCCAAGCCTTACTATTTCTTGCGTTCTATATCTTATATTATATACCGCGTACTTTAAACCGTTTGTATTTTATTCAAGTATTATTATAATAAATCTAGTTATTGTTTTAAATGTGCATTCATCATTCTAACGCCTAAACCTACGCGCAGTGAAGTGACTCGCGTTCCGATACATATTAATTATTCCAACTATTTCCCTCGTTGCACGCCAGAGCCCACCAGGCAGTCTCGGTGTTTCGACGGATATACGCGCGATAAAATCCAGTCTTCCCTTTACACGTGTGTCTGAGCCCACCAGGTAGTCTCGACACGTGAAACGGAAGATCACCAGCTTGCATACTTCTATTTCAATTATTCGTGTTTGCTAAATCAGTACACTTCATGCCGCGTCGTGCAGGTCGTAAATACCAGCTCCGACGCCTTGCTCGTGAATACTCTTCAGACGTAAAAACATATAGATTCAGTCCGTATATTGGCATCAGATCCGCGCCGCGCATAATACGCCAAACCGCGTGCGTCGCGAACATCCGCATCGTAAGCGGTCCAGCTCCAGCTCCAGCCCAGCAGCAGCAGCATCCACGACGGGAAGCCAGGCTTCCCTTGAGAGAGGTCAACAACGCCAACCCTTTGAGGCCACGATATACGTTGGTGCCCATCACACTCCAGCCCGTGATTCATCAGGTCAGCCATATACCTGAGGGAGACCCGAGACGAGAGCTGTACGCGAGGACGAGGACAGCCGACGTAAACAAGGCCATAAATCCTCCTTCCGTCAACAGGGCGTCAAGACAGCCAAGGTAAGTGCCTACGGTAATAACATCGCGAAACCCGGTAATACGTCGGACGTACGTGCCGCGTGGACCAAAGTCAGGTATCTAAACGTCTTCCTCCGCGGTTTCTCTCGCGATCCTTTTTAAAAAGCTAATCGCGAACCGCGGGACGTAACAAAAACCACCGAATTGTAGCAGAAAACACGATTTCGACCAGTTTATCGCAGAATCTTCGATTCTCTAGGCGAAACGCTTAATTTGCATGAAAACGAACGAAAATGATCGAAAATCACCGAATTATAGCAGAAATCACGATTTCGACTAGTTTATCGCAGAATCAGCGATTCTTTACGCGAAACGCTTAATTTGCATGGAAACGAACGAAAACCACCGAATTGTAGCAGAAAACACGATTTCGACCAGTTTATCGCAGAATCAGCGATTCTCTACGCGAAACGCTTAATTTGCATGAAAACGAACGAAAATCACCGAATTATAGTTGAAATCACGATTTCGACTAGTCTATCGCAGAATCAGCGATTCTCTACGCGAAACGCTTAATTTGCATGAAAACGAACGAAAATGATCGAAAATCACCGAATTGTAGCAGAGTGTGACGTTCGCCGTTCCACGTCTCCGTTTGAACTAGAAAATAAGAATATATTAATAATAATTCAATACATATTATATACTAGCATAAGCAGTAAGAATACAGACCGTACCGTATAACGTGCATCTTCGATACCCAGCGTCCGACCTGGAAAATAAAATAATAATTAAATAATAATTAATAAATGGCACATATCGAATTAACCGAATAACGTCCGACCGTTACGTACAAAAGTCCTACCGACCATACAGTCCTATCGACTGCATCATATAGCATACGCATGCGAATACCGTTAACATTTAGAATGTTATAAACAATTAATAACAAACGTTCCAAGTCCTACCGACTATACCATATACCGTAATGATCGTTAGAAGCGATACGTAAAAGTCCTACCGACTACACCACATAACATGCGATTCAAATACCGTAATAATCATTAGTAGCGTCACGTACAAGTCCTACGTGTAAGATGTTATAAACATTTATAATAAACGTTCCGTAATAAACGTTGGGAGCGTTACAATAACAGTCCTACCGACCATACCATATACCGTTAACATTCAGCGTAGAATGTTATAAACAATTGTAATAATTATTAAAAGCGAAGTCCTGGATAACAGTCCTACCGACCGTATTATATGAACAGTTCTACCGACCGTGTTATACAGCAGACGCATCGAAATACCGTTGGAACATTATAAACATTTATAACAAACATTCTGTAATAGTTACCAAAGCGTAGTTAAGAAGTACTAAAGGACACACAGCCTACAGTCCTACCGACAGTATTATACAGCGTACGCGTCCGAACACCGTTAACATTCAGCAAGAATGTTATAAACAATTTATAATAAACGATCTGCGTAACTATTAAAGGCATAATCAAATAAGCGCTAAAGGCACAGTCCTACCGACCATATTATACAGCGTACACGTTCTAATACCGTTAACATTCAGCGAAGAATGTTATAAACAATTATAATAACGTTCAGTAATAATTATCAAAGCGTAGCTAATAAGCACACAACCATTGTAACGCAAACACATAGAACATAAGCACACTGACACGCAGCGAACATATTAATATTAAGAACGATAATATTGTCAAGTAATTATTAAGAACAAATGATTAATACGTACGCCAATGGTCGCGTTGAATAAAAGCAAATGTACGCCGATGGTTATAATTCCGCGATTGCAGCGTCAGCGATAACGCACGTTCGCAGAAGCGATAAGCAGAGAACAAAGAGACTGCTGACACAGCAGTCAAGATTAAAAGTATATAAGCCGAGGCAGTGCAGTAAACACCGGCTTCGCTAGGCTTATCCAGTACCGGCTTCGCTAGGATTATTCCAGTATCGGCTTTGGTCAGGTTCACTTCATTCAGTCTCAGTCTAAACTCAGAGCTCGAACAGAACGGTCGCGTCCGCGGAGCAGTCAGTGCAAGTCTTTACCATATCGTCTCAGTCTTCAATTATCGTCCCTTCACTGACTAGCTCATACTCCCTGATCCGCTTCAGGTCTTCTATATCATTATACTGAATCCGCTTCAGTCCTCTGTATCAATCCTACGAATATTCAAGTTAGTTGTTAGCATATTGTAATCATTCATATTATTTTAAATATATCATTCATTATATTATCCTGTTAAATTCAGTGTCTTATTATACGTACCTTCCATCACTGGTGAACAGTTGAACGTAGTAACAGTGTCTTTGCAATTATTATTGACATCTGTGCAGAAGTGAGGACTGGATCCGCACCCACAGACCTTAGTATTTGCAAACGAACGGCGTAGGTAGTGTGCTTGTACTTCCTTCATGACACTTGTGTAGAAGTGAGGACTGGATCCGCACCGACAAGCGATTGATACGATTTACAAGTTACCAGAGAGTTAGTTAACGTGTCCTCGTACGCCTTCTTGACATCTGTGTAGAAGTGAGGACTGGATCCGCACCGACAGACGATAGAACTAGCCTACGAGCAGAAACCATATATAAGTGAAACAGTTAGAATTATTTTGCAAAGTATACCAGTATTCCTCCCGCCTTCCTCATCGCTCCTTACATGCGTCGGACACGCCGGGCAGGCAGAAAACACCAGCTAGCGAAACTAGTCTGGGCCGCGCGTCAAACATCTGCAACACGACAGCAGTTATTAGGCACATTCGAGTGCACGTGCAGCACCGTAAACGTCACGCCGAGAATCGAACCGCGTACGGAAGAAATCACCAACCACGCGGGTGATTTCCGCGAGTTAAATCCTGCCGATCGAGAGGAAGTCGACGCTTACCTTGAACGAGTGTTCGAGACAGCCAGCAGGTCCTTCCAGTTCGGTGTCATCCCACAGAGGCCCGCCGATTCTCGCTGCAGGATAATCCAGGATCAATTCCTGCCCGCCGCCGATCGTCTTTTGTTTCGCATCGAGAGACCAGACGACATCCCGTGGAGACTCGAGCCCGTCTCCTTCGTCCCCTCGTTGCCGAACGTCGATGACATCTGTATCGACGATCCCCGATACTACCGATACTGTCAGCTGCGGAGACTGCTGCTGAATTATTATTACTGAGGAAGCAGAGCGGTGAGCGTTAAATATAAGATCGCGATACCTGTCGAAATCGTGATTCCGCGTTACTGAGCCGTTAGCAAAACCGTGTAAAATCGCGAGTGTAAGTGATCGTTCTTCCGTGTCCAAGATCAGATTCGGGCGTACGTACCGTTTGGATCAAAGGCCGTCATATTTGAGTTACTTTCCGGATTAAGCGAGGACGGATCGTGCCGATATTTATTTTTTTTTCGTCGATCCACGCCCGGGACGTGACATCGAAAATTGGCGCAGTCGGTAGGACACGACGGCCACCGGATATTTCGATTATAGATTCACTCACGGTACGACGGTAGCTACAACGGTTGCCAGAATAATTAATCGCGAATCGACATACGTGTAATTCCGTTCTCAATAAACGTAAAATTGATACGTGAAACTCCGTTCTCAATAAACGTAAAATTGACATATGAAAAGCTCCGTTCTCAATAAACGTAAAATTGACGTAGTGAAACGTAGTAGACCGAATATCTTAGCATTAATTCCTTCCATTAAGAAACGTTGTCAATCAAAGCGCAAAATGACGTCCGTAACCGAACAAACTCTGCCCTTGACCGAAGCCGAATTACGCGCATTTCAGAAAGAATTATTTAACCGCGAAGCCGAGATAGTAGCCCGCCAAAAGGCTTTCGAAGAAAATACATATGATTACAAATACGAATTAGCCGAGCTCCGCCGCGAACTCGAAGAAATTAAAACAGAAACCTTCCCGCAACCGCCGATAGATTCACGACCCGCGCGCGAAAACCCTCTCGCGGACACACAATGTCAAGAACCCGTAGCATTCACAGTCAAGCAAGCCCTAGATTTCGTCCCTACATTTGACGGATATAATTTATCAGTATTCAGATTCGTACGCGAATGCAAACGCGCACGCGACGTCGTCCCATTACATGCCGAGAAGGTCCTAACAAAATTAATTTGTAATAAGCTTCGTGGTCGTGCATACTCCGCGATAGAAGACAAGAATTGTTGCACGATAACCGATCTCTCGCGACGTCTGAGAGACGTATTATGTCCATTTAAAACAGTTGACCAATACCGAGGAGAACTCGCTAGCATCTCGCAGTACGCGAACGAACACATCATAGATTACATTAGTAGAGTGAAAGATCTCCGTACCGCAATCATCGACACCGGAGAATGGTCGATAAATTTAGAAGAAGTCAATACGCTTACGGCAAGCAGTTTCCTACGTGGTCTTATACCACAAATAAGAATCGAAATTAGGATATCGCGACAAGCCCCCTTAGATGAACTTTTCGACGAAGCCATCGAGGCATTTAAAATGTACGAACACGATAAATTGCGCGTTAAAGAACCCCCTAGAGAAAGCAATCGCCGCGTACACTTCTCCGAACCGCGTTATCGAACGCCAGAGCGACGCGACAATGCAAATAACGAATACCGCGAATCGTCGCGACGTCACAACGACATTCCTTACCGGGAACCCCAGCAACAAACATACGACGCACCGTTCCGCGAACCCAATCATCGTAAAAGATATGATGACGTCCCTCGAAAATATGACGCGCCGAGAAGAGATTACGACGAGCCCCGACGGCACATTCCGTCACGAAATTATTATCCGCCCCACGAGCAGCGCGAACAATTCGCGAAACCGACATTCCGTTCATATCGCGAACCCCGCGACAAATTCCCCGCCGAGCAGATTAAGCAGTGCTCGTACTGCAAATTTAACGGACACGACATTCACGAGTGTCGCAAACGTCAATTCAATTTGAGATACGAGTCGGGAAACGGCACAAGCCTCCCGACCCACCAGACTCCGGTCCGGGAGGCCGCCCCTGTAAAGAAGATAGTCAACGCGATAATAGAAAAATGCGAGGCCGGAACCAGCGCGTCGCGCCAATAGAAAAATCCGCACACTTCGTATCGACAATAAACCTCGCGAACAATCCCCGCGTCCCATGCGTATCCACAACGGCCCCACAGTTATTACAAAAATCAGAGTTCTTAGTAGACCCAGAGTTGGAAATAAATTTGGTAAAGTTATCCAGCCTCCGCGGCTCCGTAGAAGTCACACAGGGTGACACCGTCGAAGTCCAAGGGATAACGGGTAAAATAACTAACACCCTTGGCACAGTAACGATACGCCTAGCCGACGCGATAGAAACAATATTTCATGTATTGCCCGACAACCTTCCGTTGTACGTAGACGGAATCCTTGGCTCTCCGTTCTTCGCCGAAGGAGGAGAAATCTCACGCGAGAAAAAGCAGATTAAATGCCGCAATGTATGCATACCTTTTTCGAACTCGCGACAACGAGCATTATCCGCGACGACAGATACCGCGACGATAAATAATTCCGCGACGATAAAGAAATCCGCGAAGAATAATGCCGCGACGAAACAGAATTCCGCGACGACAGATTCCGCGACGACAAAGAATTCCGCGACGAAGAATAGTTCCGCGACGACAGATTCCGCGACGACAAAGAAATCCGCGACGAAGAATTCCGCGACGATAAAGAAATCCGCGAAGAATAATGCCGCGACGAAAAAGAAATCCGCGACGAAGAATCCCGCGCCGGTATATCAATCCGCGACGAAGAATTCCGCGACGATAAATAATTCCGCGACGATCGAAAACAAATTCGTTTCAGCTGTTAATATCAGCCCCGGTACCCCCACAGCCTGCGTTAAAATAGCAGCGCCGCAGTTCCAACGCGAATGCGAATTACTGATTGACACCGGCTCTGAAATCAATTTAGTAAAACCGTCTTGTCTGAAACCAGACGTAAAAATTAATAGAAGCAAAAGTATAGCGATACATGGCTTCGGTGATGCCATGGAAGAATCCGCCGGAACAATTTCAGTTCAGATATGCAAAAATCCTACGACGTTTCACGTCGTCTCGAACGGCATTCCAGAAAACATAGACGGAATGCTCGGCGCTCCCTTCTTCCGCGAAGGAGCAACTATAGACTTTGCAAGAGAAAGAATTACGCGTAACGACGTCGAGATACCGTTTCACACGACACGCGAGTACCAGATCGAGGCCAGAACGATCGCTTGTATCGCGGTTAATTGCTACGGCTCAGACGTAGGTTATATTAAGCGTAAGGAAATAAGCAAGGACGTATACCTTGGCGATTGCATGGTAACGAATAGGAACGGGAAGGCAATCCTGCGGTGCGTAAATGCATCGACCGACGTGGCGAACTTCTCCCTCCCTCCGTTAGAGGTAGAAGAGATCGAGGAAAATCCTTTCGCGTCCTATTGCAAATCGAACTCCAGTGTCCGCCCTGAGTTCTCGATTATTCCAGGCAGCAGCCCTGAAGTCTCATTCATCCCAGGCAGTAGCCCTGAGGCCTTATTCAACCCAGGCAGTAGCCCTGAGGTCCTTTCTACGTCCAGCCAACGCGCTGATTTAAAATCCAGCTCTCGCTCCGGAACGTCTCCATTGTCTTATCCTTGCACTGAAAAGAAAGAAGAAGTTAATAATTACTCTTGCATAATACAAAGTCGAAAGTTCAATCCTCAAGTCGAAAGAAATACGATCCATAACGGAAACGCCGAGTCTCGCGAAACTGAATATACGTTCCGATGTGATAAGCTCTTAGCAAACAAAACTCGATCACTTCTCCTTCTTAGAAAAGATATTGTAACAAAACCCCCTGCGTCAACCGTCAGGAAGAAACCCGATCACCCCCGAGTAGGAAACCCAAGACCCTGCCCCCACTTGCAGATAAAAATCGTCAGCAAAATACCCCTACCAAAGGATCCCAAGAAGCTTAATCAAGAGTACCCACACGTCGACACTCAGTCCACATACAACGACAAGCCGAGCAACATGTATCCACTACCACAAGCAGCGATTATCCTGACCTTCGTAGCAAATACAGCAGCCCTTGTCGGATTCGATTGCGGAGGCCCCACGCTGAACGTTTCTACATTCTCCATTATTGATACGCCGAGCTGCAAAGACGATGAAACCAAACCTGTAGAAAAACAAGAGCGAATTCAATTACTGCAGTTAGCTGAGTTCACCGAAACTCATGTTCTTCAATGCCATATAGAGATAGATAGAACCATATACTACTGCGGGATGCACTCACACGTGTCAGTAGTCACCAACGGTCGACAAGAATACCTCTTGTCCACCACCAGGGAAGCATGTTCAAGCCTGCAATCCACAGGCATAATATACATTACGCCATCCGCTCAAATCGCAGGAATTCAACCTAATTCCACGACCTCGCGTAGCCTCACCCTAGCAGGAGAGATAAGGAACGATGGACGATGCACAGGAACCACGTACAGCGATCCCTTCGACACTTGGACCGGCGTAGTAGTCCAGGCCATTGTCAGAATAACAATTAAAGATTATACGGCACCAATAAGATTTTCAACAGGTCAGATCCGTTTGCAATCCGGACAAACATGTCCGTTAGAAAAGGGAACGTGCCTCGACACACAGGATGGATTCACGTTCTGGGAAACCATGCCAACAGACTATTGCAAATTCAGCAACTACGACGTCCTCTACGAGGGACCCGCCACAAAGGTCTCAACAAAAGAAGAATCCTCAATGATCCTGTATACGGTATCATCGCAGGATGCGATGTTCGCTCTGACGGAAACAGGCAGAACAACGATATGCGGCTACACCATCGTCAGAACGGAACATCCCAAGCTGTTCATCCTAGAAACAAGCCTCTCTGGAACATTCAAGGAAAGAACACGAACCAAGGTGAATAACCTGGACATCTTTACATACGTAAATAGTAAATTCGTATACGTAGAGAAACACCTTCGGAATCAATTGTCGAAGCTGTACAAAGACGTCATTCGACAGAAGTGCGAACTGGAAATCCAGATCCTGCAGAACGCCCTCACGCAGCTCCACTCAGCTCCAGAGGAAGTCGCTACGGCAATAATGAAAGAACCCGGTTTCATTGCAGTACCAGCCGGAGAAGTAGTACACATAATTAAATGTGTCCCAGTAAATGTTCAAGTCAGGAAAACGGAAGACTGTTTCCATGAGCTTCCCATCACATACAAAAATTCCTCCAAGTTCCTAAAACCAAGGGACCATATTATATCAAGCACAGGAACACAGAAACCTTGCAATGAATTGATACCACCATTCTACAGATTGCATGGAGTGTGGTATCGACTAACACCCTCATTGGTAGAAACAGTAGCACCATCGCTATTACAGCCACTATCCACGCCAGCATGGAAATACGTGGATCCCAAAAACCTCGCTACAGGGGGAATTTACTCGCAGGATGACCTCGACAACCTGCAGGAACACATTATGTTCCCCGTTGATAAAGTTGCAGTAATCAATTCAATTGCACAAGGCGCGTCAGGCCGCCAATTCGCAAGCGATAGCGTAAATATGTTCAACTTACTTAATGAACACTCGCTAGAACAAATCGCTGAATCCACCGCTAACAAACTCTGGTCCGGACTCACCACTTTCGGATCAATCAGCGCCGCATTAATAGGAATATACGTCATCCTAAAAATCATAAAAACAATTATAAATACTATAATGAATGGAATGGCACTTCACTCTATATACGGCTGGAGCCTTCACCTCATCGTGGCAGTATGGGGATCGCTCACCAGGTTCTTCATTTTCCTGAAACGCAGAGACGAAAGCTACACATACGCCGTCAGGTACAGAAGATCCACGGATGAAGAAAGTGCAAGTGAGCCCAAACCCCAAGCCCTCCCAAAAACCCAAGAAGAGGAAGCCCAAGCCCACCCGAACCCAACCCTAAAAAGACAATCAAGCGTAGCGCATCCCTTACCCCGAGCACGTGACGACGACGATAATGTTTCAATACACCCTGTTTTTCGCCGCCTTAACCCGGAAATTTCCCTCCGAGAAATTTCCTCCCTAAGGGGGGAGGTGTGACGTTCGCCGTTCCACGTCTCCGTTTGAACTAGAAAATAAGAATATATTAATAATAATTCAATACATATTATATACTAGCATAAGCAGTAAGAATACAGACCGTACCGTATAACGTGCATCTTCGATACCCAGCGTCCGACCTGGAAAATAAAATAATAATTAAATAATAATTAATAAATGTTACATATCGAATTAACCGAATAACGTCCGACCGTTACGTACAAAAGTCCTACCGACCATACAGTCCTATCGACTGCATCATATAGCATACGCATGCGAATACCGTTAACATTTAGAATGTTATAAACAATTAATAACAAACGTTCCAAGTCCTACCGACTATACCATATACCGTAATGATCGTTAGAAGCGATACGTAAAAGTCCTACCGACTATACCACATAACATGCGATTCAAATACCGTAATAATCATTAGTAGCGTCACGTACAAGTCCTACGTGTAAGATGTTATAAACATTTATAATAAACGTTCCGTAATAAACGTTGGGAGCGTTACAATAACAGTCCTACCGACCATACCATATACCGTTAACATTCAGCGTAGAATGTTATAAACAATTGTAATAATTATTAAAAGCGAAGTCCTGGATAACAGTCCTACCGACCGTATTATATGAACAGTTCTACCGACCGTGTTATACAGCAGACGCGTCGAAATACCGTTGGAACATTATAAACATTTATAACAAACATTCTGTAATAGTTACCAAAGCGTAGTTAAGAAGTACTAAAGGACACACAGCCTACAGTCCTACCGACAGTATTATACAGCGTACGCGTCCGAACACCGTTAACATTCAGCAAGAATGTTATAAACAATTTATAATAAACGATCTGCGTAACTATTAAAGGCATAATCAAATAAGCGCTAAAGGCACAGTCCTACCGACCATATTATACAGCGTACACGTTCTAATACCGTTAACATTCAGCGAAGAATGTTATAAACAATTATAATAACGTTCAGTAATAATTATCAAAGCGTAGCTAATAAGCACACAACCATTGTAACGCAAACACATAGAACATAAGCACACTGACACGCAGCGAACATATTAATATTAAGAACGATAATATTGTCAAGTAATTATTAAGAACAAATGATTAATACGTACGCCAATGGTCGCGTTGAATAAAAGCAAATGTACGCCGATGGTTATAATTCCGCGATTGCAGCGTCAGCGATAACGTGTCACGTCCCAGAGGGGGTGTTTTCCG
Source organism: Halictus rubicundus (assembly GCF_050948215.1). NCBI lineage: Eukaryota > Metazoa > Arthropoda > Insecta > Hymenoptera > Halictidae > Halictus > Halictus rubicundus. Next base: position 74,447 of record NW_027489143.1, on the reverse strand, counting down.
ACGGGAAAATGAGAGAGGGGGTTGAACCGACCTCCTCACCCCTTGTCAGTGACTGTGTGTGAATGAGCGATCTTTGATCCACGCGGCACGTACGTCCGCGTCTAATCTCGGCCCGTATCCGGCGATATCCCGATTCGAGGGTCGACGCGCGCGAAAGGGGAGGGGAAACGGAAAGGGGTTGTTCTTCTACTTACCTCCCTTGCTTACGAGGGGGAGTAGAGGCGCCTAAAAGTGGCGGTACAGGATACGGCGGCGGAGGAGCACGTATCGGTCGTAGCGGGGGTCGTCTATGGAGATGTCCTCAAGGTGCGGCAATGAGGGGGTGAACTCCACCCTGTCGAGTTTCCACGGCGGTGGAGGCTGCTGGGCCGGCCGCAGGGTGATCCGGAATCCGGGAGGAAGTCGCTGGACCGACACGACGCGGCAGCGCGGAGCGGTCAACGCGGAAACTTCGCGGGGGTGGCTCGCGAGGGTGGCCACCTGAACCGGGGGCGGAACGCGCCCGGATGGATCGTAGGGGTGCTGGTGCGCGAGGCGTGCTCGCTTTGCACGCTGGAATTTCTTCCCGGCTCGGCGGGTGCGTCGCATGGAGTGCGGGAGAGAAAGTGAGAGAGAGAGAGAAAGAGAGAGAGAGAAGGGTTGTTCCGGAACAGGGGTGAATCGAGGAATTTAATAAGGGAAACACTAGGAGAAAAGTACGAAATATCGCGAGAAAATGTGTCACTGGGGCAAGTATTCCGTCACTCGTCGGCGCGGATCGACACACGTGGTAATCGTCCTCGCCCTTAGAACGAGGGTCGGGAAAACCGTACCGAGTGCACTCCACTAATTCTGGCGATACGCCGATGCTTGGGGCTCGCACTTTCGTCACTCGTCGGCGCGGATCGGAACACTAAGGTTACCGTCCTCGCCCTTAGAACGAGGGCCGGAAAGGGCGATAACAAGCACTTTCAATTAAATTATTTATTCGTCCGCGAAGGGATGGTAAACGAAGGGTTGCACCAAAAATAAAACTTCAGAGTGCGTCAGCACCGAGGTAAAACCGCACTGTATTTCCGAAATAATATCGAAGAGGAAGAAAAGAAAAGGCAATGAAATGTCGAAGGAGTATTATAATATATATATATGTAATATTAAACTCTCTCACTCACTTCACAATTTTTAATAACGAAAAGGAATATAATATAATAGGAACTGAACGATGTCGGTATAATATAACACTAATAATAATGATGAAATAAACAACAGTAATTCGGATAATACGAAAAGAAATAGTAAACAAAATAAGGATAAATCGATATAATCAGTAAAATAAAAGAGGAAATTAATGTAATGGATAAGGAAATAATAATAGGAAAAGAATAAGAAAGGAATCAGAAATCGTAATCGAAAACGAAATGGGAATAGAATCACTCGCGGAACTGCACTTCTACGATGTGAACACGACGCGATCTGAAGAGTAACTGAACGATGTGTGTGCGTCGCGAAAGCCAAGACTCAAGAGAGGGAGACAAGCACGGCGGCTTCTATTTATAGCATCGAAAACTGCCTGTTGCTAGGCGGATTTGTCACGTAGGCCACTGGCTTATGTAATCGCCACGTGCCTTTAGTCACGTACGCCACTCGGTTATGTAACTTGTTTGTCTCGATTGGAATGTCATAGGCGTAACTATTAAACGTTTGTACGGTTTAATAGTTATAATTTCTAACTCGACTGGCTTTTACCGTGGAAATTAATTATGCTTAACGAGTTATAATTAATTTCCATTATTCACAATATTAAATAATTGTTTTTAAATATGCAGTTTCTTCGTTTTCGATTGTATAGGAATCGGAAAATATTCGCATTCTTATAACTAATGTGTTCGTGTTACAATGGATGAGTGCTTATAATTAACTTATAATTAATTAATCGCATCTTGCAATATTCGTGATGCATAGTTGCGATTTCTGTTGCTGATACATATGATAATTCGTATAATAATTACTTATTTCATGAGATCTGAAGCGTAATTATTCTCTAAATTGAAACCATTGGCGTAACTATGAATTATTTCTATGAGATCATTTAATTCCGACTGTTCTGATAATTCTTATATAAATTGTAATTGTAAATATTATTTGTTCTATTAGTAAACATTATTTTGTAAATATTGTTTGTTTTTGTAAATATTATTTATTTACATTGTAAATATTATTTGTTCTATTGGTAAACATTATATTGTAAACATTGTTTGTTTTTGTAGATATTATTTATTTACATTGTAAATATTATTTGTTCTATTAGTAAACATTATATTGTAAATATTGTTTGTTTTTGTAATTATTGTTTATTTACATTGTAAATATTATTTGTGACTGTAGATAATATTTACCTGAATTGTAATTATTATGTATTTGGAATATTTATATAACTTGCAAATATTATTTATTGCAAATAATATTTACTTCACTTGTAAATATTATTTATTTCAATTGTAAATACTATTTGCTTGAATTGTAAATAGTATTTATTTGAGTTGTAACTATTATTTATTTTAATTGTAACTGTTTGTAATTGTAATTATAATTATTATTTATTAATCGTCTGTAATTACTATTTGTATGTGTTCTAGTGCCTTTTCGTAGGTAAGTATAATTTATAAAGGTAAGTATTATTAACTCTAATGATTATTCATAGAGGTGAGTATTGTTTATAACAATGAATATCCTTAGTTTTAATTATTCTATTGAATTAATGCAATTATTCTTTGTTTCAGGTTCCCATAGGCGCAAGTATTCCTCCGGAGATCTCATTGGCGTAAGTATCAATAATTCTACTTCGATTTTATAATTGTACTAATAAACATTTGAATGAATTTATATATCTTCTTTGTTTCAGCGGTTTCATAGGCGTAAGTATTATCTATTCTGACGATCGCATAGGCGTACGTATCAATTATTTATATTGAACATATGATGTGATTGTTAAATATTTAATTGAACTAATATGATTATCGTTTGTTTCAGCAACTCATAGGCGTGAGTATTGTTTCTCTTGCCGGTTTCATAGGCGTAAGTATTACTTCTTTTATATTATATATATAATGCGATTATTAATATTTAATCGAACTAATATGACTTATTGTTTGTTTCAGCGATTCATAAACGTAAGTATTATTTGTTCTGGAGATTCCATAGGCGTAGGTACCGATTATTATATGTAAATTATATAATATGGTTATTAATATTTTGATCAAACCAACATGCATTATTATTTGTTTCAGCGATTCGTAACGTAAGTATTAGTTATTCCAACGATTCCATAGGCGTAGGCATCGATTATTTGTCGACTTGATAAAGGTTAGTATTATATGTTCCGTTTAAATTATATATGAGTTATATGAATGTGATATGTCACTATACGTTGTTTCAGGTACAGTGCGTTTGAAAACATCGCTTATGGAATGTTTGGAGTGGGGGAACGCGAAGAGCTAATCTACTCTAAATGTTAATTAACTATGATTTTAGATATGATTTATAATAACTTATGACTAACTTACAACTAATTCCAACGTTGTCGTTCGGACAACGTCACAAACGCACGTTCGCAGAAGCGATAAGCAGAGAACAAAGAGACTGCTGACACAGCAGTCAAGATTAAAAGTATATAAGCCGAGGCAGTGCAGTAAACACCGGCTTCGCTAGGCTTATCCAGTACCGGCTTCGCTAGGATTATTCCAGTATCGGCTTTGGTCAGGTTCACTTCATTCAGTCTCAGTCTAAACTCAGAGCTCGAACAGAACGGTCGCGTCCGCGGAGCAGTCAGTGCAAGTCTTTACCATATCGTCTCAGTCTTCAATTATCGTCCCTTCACTGACTAGCTCATACTCCCTGATCCGCTTCAGGTCTTCTATATCATTATACTGAATCCGCTTCAGTCCTCTGTATCAATCCTACGAATATTCAAGTTAGTTGTTAGCATATTGTAATCATTCATATTATTTTAAATATATCATTCATTATATTATCCTGTTAAATTCAGTGTCTTATTATACGTACCTTCCATCACTGGTGAACAGTTGAACGTAGTAACAGTGTCTTTGCAATTATTATTGACATCTGTGCAGAAGTGAGGACTGGATCCGCACCCACAGACCTTAGTATTTGCAAACGAACGGCGTAGGTAGTGTGCTTGTACTTCCTTCATGACACTTGTGTAGAAGTGAGGACTGGATCCGCACCGACAAGCGATTGATACGATTTACAAGTTACCAGAGAGTTAGTTAACGTGTCCTCGTACGCCTTCTTGACATCTGTGTAGAAGTGAGGACTGGATCCGCACCGACAGACGATAGAACTAGCCTACGAGCAGAAACCATATATAAGTGAAACAGTTAGAATTATTTTGCAAAGTATACCAGTATTCCTCCCGCCTTCCTCATCGCTCCTTACATGCGTCGGACACGCCGGGCAGGCAGAAAACACCAGCTAGCGAAACTAGTCTGGGCCGCGCGTCAAACATCTGCAACACGACAGCAGTTATTAGGCACATTCGAGTGCACGTGCAGCACCGTAAACGTCACGCCGAGAATCGAACCGCGTACGGAAGAAATCACCAACCACGCGGGTGATTTCCGCGAGTTAAATCCTGCCGATCGAGAGGAAGTCGACGCTTACCTTGAACGAGTGTTCGAGACAGCCAGCAGGTCCTTCCAGTTCGGTGTCATCCCACAGAGGCCCGCCGATTCTCGCTGCAGGATAATCCAGGATCAATTCCTGCCCGCCGCCGATCGTCTTTTGTTTCGCATCGAGAGACCAGACGACATCCCGTGGAGACTCGAGCCCGTCTCCTTCGTCCCCTCGTTGCCGAACGTCGATGACATCTGTATCGACGATCCCCGATACTACCGATACTGTCAGCTGCGGAGACTGCTGCTGAATTATTATTACTGAGGAAGCAGAGCGGTGAGCGTTAAATATAAGATCGCGATACCTGTCGAAATCGTGATTCCGCGTTACTGAGCCGTTAGCAAAACCGTGTAAAATCGCGAGTGTAAGTGATCGTTCTTCCGTGTCCAAGATCAGATTCGGGCGTACGTACCGTTTGGATCAAAGGCCGTCATATTTGAGTTACTTTCCGGATTAAGCGAGGACGGATCGTGCCGATATTTATTTTTTTTTCGTCGATCCACGCCCGGGACGTGACAAGAGAACACGATTTCGACCAGTTTATCGCAGAATCAGCGATTCTCTACGCGAAACGCATAATTTGCATGAAAACGATCGAAAATCACCGAATTGTAGCAGAAAACACGATTTCGACTAGTTTATCGCAGAATCAGCGATTCTCTTCGCGAAACGCTTCATTTGAATGAAGACGAACGAATATGATCCAATTCTAGCAGAAATCACGATTTCGACTAGTTTATCGCAGAATCAGCGATTCTCCACGCGAAACGCTTCATTTGAATGAAAACGAACGAAAATGATCGAATTCTAGCAGAAATTCCGATTTCGACCAGTCTATCGCAGAATCAGCGATTCCCTACGCGAAACGCTTAATTTGCATGAAAACGAACGAAAACCATCGAATTGTAGCAGAAAACACGATTTCGACTAGTCTATCGCAGCATCTTCGATTCTCTACGCGAAACGCTTAATTTACATGAAAACGAACGAAAATGATCGAATTGAATTGAATTAGTAAGAAAGGCCTCGACTGCACTGGTCATTGGCCATGGAAACAAAATAAAATGAAAAAGGAACAAAAGGAAAGAACAAAGAAAGAAATAGAGATAGAAATAAACTAATGCCAAGAATGGTAACATAAAAGATAATTCTAATCAATATAATATCGTGGTACAGTAGGCACAATAGGATTAGCATTAAAAGTAGGTAGTTACTGAGATATCCATTTATTGATTTGATCATACTCAGGGTATGGAGTATATATACTTGAGTAAACTATACTAAAAACAAAAGCTAAAACTAAAACTAGAAACATAAATACTTGTTCTAAGTATTTGTATATTCAACTAAATAGGGGTATGTGTTTGCTGACAGATATAAGTAATAGAGATAAAGATATTTTTAGTAATAATTCTTAAAACATAAAGTGTCGTTTTGCCTTCTTTGATATCTCGTATATCACATTATTCCACTTTCTCGTATGATTTTGCCGCATCAAATTTGGTTGAAGAATTTTGTATGTTTCAGGAATGGTATGGTTGAATTAACTATTGCCATAGGGTCCGATAGAATTTCCTTGAGTGTGTTTGGTATCTTATATGTTGCTCTTTGGAATGTGAAGTGTGTGCATTCCGTTAGTATGTGCTTTATTGTCATGGGGCTATTACATGTTATACATATTGGTGGGTTTTCCCTGCAAAATAAATGTTTCTTGGAAAAGCGACAGTGTCCTATCCTCGCCCTCGTCAGGACCACACTTTCCCTTCGATCTAACTGTTGAGGTTGGTACCATTTGTCCACGGTAGGTTTGATTTCTCTTAGCTGTGAATTTGATTGGTGCCACATGTTTTGCCAGATATCTTTGCAATATTGGGTTATCCGAACCTTGATATCCTCAATACTGAGTTCGCGGTCGGTTTCTTCGTTCAGAACTGCGAGTTTAGCTGCGCTATCAGCCATTTCATTTCCGTGAATGCCAATGTGTGCTGGTGTCCAAACAATAACAACCTCCTTACCCACCTCTCTTATGTTGTGGATTACTGTGTTTATGTTGTGTATTAGACTGTTTGTCGAGAAACGATCCTTAATGCTCATGATTGAGCTCAGAGAGTCTGTGCATATAATAGCGACAGACTGAGGGGAAGTTGAGAGGAAATACTGTAAGCTTCTCCAGATAGCATGGAGCTCTGTAGTGTATATCGTTGATGTTCCTGGTTTCGACCAAGAGTGAATTTCTCCATTTATGCAAAACGCGTAGCCCACTCCCGCATTGGTTTTGGATCCATCTGTATATATGCAGACTTTGTCTTCGTAGCTATTTACAATGTCCTGAAAGACTGCGTTAAAGGTGAGACTACTTGTTTTTTCTTTATCAAACTCTTTTAATTCGATATGATATTTTAGCTCACTTATTATCCATGGTGGAGTTTGGTAGATGTTAATGGGAGTGACATTTTTGGTGTTTATGTTCATTTGCTTGAGCATTGTTATTGCACGCGACGCAGAAGATTTACTTTTTCCACAGTCTTGCCCGTAGCTGCTTTCGGAGAAGATATAATAGTTTAAATGTGATCGTTTCGCCTGAATTTGTGTTACGTACTTTAAGAGGATTTTCTTTCGTCTAATGTTTAGTGGTTCTATTCCTGATTCGCAATATAGGCTTTGTACAGGACTAGTTCTGAATGCCCCTATAGCATACCTGATACCCATGTGATGGATTACATTCAATTTCTGGAGGTTAGATTTGGAGCTACCAGAGTAGGCTGCTGCTCCGTAGTCAATTCGTGAGAGAATTAGGGATTTATAAATTTTCAGTAGGGCTTCGCGGTCTGCTCCCCAGTTCAGACTAGACAGACATTTTATTAGGTTTAATTTCGTTTTACATTTGTCTACAAGTGTGTTAATGTGGTAATGAAAGTTTAATTTACTATCAAAATAAACTCCTAGGTATTTAACTACTTTTACAAACTCTATTGTGCTTTCCCCTATTTTTAGGTCTCCTGGGCTGTGGTTACGTTTTCTACAGAAATGGATGCATTTTGATTTTGTGGTAGAGAACTTAAAGCCTCTGGCCTGTGCAAAAGTTAAAATTTTATCAATAGCTGCTTGTAATTGTTTGTTCATAGTATTAATGTTGTCTCCAGAATAGAATATTAGCAGGTCATCAACATAGATGCATTTTCCTATGGGTTCTTCTATTTGGTTTATAATATCGTTTACTGCTATTGCGAAAAGTGTTACAGATAGCGTGGATCCTTGTGGTATTCCGTTTTCTTGCTGTCTGATTGTGGAGGTACTGCCATTCACACGGACTCTGAACTGTCTTTTCTTTAGAAAACTTTTGATAAAAAGCGGTAAATTTCCCCTTATATTCCACTTGTGGAGTGTTTGGAGGATGCCATATCTCCAGGTTGTGTCATATGCACTTTCAAGGTCCAGTAAGACTGCTGTGGTATGTAATTTACATTCAAAGTTGGTGATTACTATATTTTCCAGATGTGTTAAACAGTCCGCAGTGGAGTGATGTTTCCGAAAACCACATTGGTATTTTGAAAGTAATTTTAGGTGTTCTAGAGTCCATACCAGGCGATAGTTCACCATTTTCTCGAGGATTTTGCTCAGGCAGCATGTTAACGAAATTGGACGATAGTTGCTTGGTTGGGTTCGGTCTTTACCTGCTTTTAAAATGGGTATTATACTTGCTTCACACCACTGTTCGGGATATGAACCGGTCTCCCAGATTAAGTTATATACATCTAACAATGCGAGTTTGCCGGTTTCGGGTAATCTTTTGACCATTTCGTACGGTATATTGTCAGGTCCAGGGGAAGAGTTACGGGACGATTGGATTGCACGTTCCATTTCAGATAGTGAGAATGGGCAATTGTAGTTTTTAATTTCCAACGTGTTGAAGTCCAGTGGGCTTTCCAGTTCAGATTTTGTCTGTTGAAAGATTTCTGGGAAGTTGCTGTCGCTTGAAACGTTTTTAAAGTGGTCTGCCATAATCTCTGCTATTTCTTTACATTCTGTGATGAGGTTATCGTTGATCTTAATTGCAGGGATATGGTTGCAGTGTGGTCTACCATTAATATTTCTGATTTTCCTCCATACCTCTACACTAGATGTAAAGTCGGTGATTGAGTTGATATATTGGCGCCAACATTCCCGTTTCGATTGTAATATTTCCCTTCTTGCAATAGCCCGTAATTTTTTAAATGTTATAAAGTTTTCCGCAGTTGGATATTTTTTGAAACGATTAAATGCTGCCTTTTTTTCCTTTATCGCTTTTCTAACTGTGTCATTCCACCAAGGAACAGTGTGTTTTACTCGAGGTTTGCATACTGGGATGTTATGCTTTGCTGCTTCGAGTATTGCGGACGATATTTGTTCTACATCAACTTCTACGTTTCCAGAGAGTTGCAGTAACGAGATGTCTCTTTGAAACCCTTCCCAGTTTGCCTTTTGGAGGCACCACTTGGTAGGATTTGTATGGGTGATTCGTGGCGTGTTGTCGGATATAAGAATCGGGAAATGGTCACTTCCATAGAGGTGTTCAGCAGGATTCCATTGCAATCTGTGTAAGAGAGAGGGGCTACATATGGACAAGTCAATGGCGGAAAATGTTCTGTGTCCAAAACTAAGATGGGTGTGTTCACCAGAGTTTAGTATGGATAGATTATATATGTCCAGGGCTTCCTCTACCAGTTTTCCACGCTCGTTAGTAAAATTAGATCCCCACATCGTATTCCAAGCGTTAAAATCACCTGTTAATATGAGGGGCTTTGGTAGTTCCGAAATCAGTTTAAGGAGGTCATTTAGGCTCCAATTAGAATTAGGGGGCAGGTATAAAGAGCATATAGTGAGTTTCAGCGGGGCCAATATTTTAATGGCTACGGCTTGTAACGTAGATTGCAGTTTTATTTCTTCAGCTAAGAAGGAACGGTGTAATAGGATAGCCGTGCCTCCTTTAGCATAGTTGCTTATCATATCATCATTTCGGTAGATGCTATATCCCCGGAATGTGAATTCATCGTGGGGTTTAAGGTGTGTTTCTTGTAATGATATGCAGTAAGGTTGAAAGGTGTTGGTCAGGAGTTTTAATTCAGGAAAGTGCTTTGTTACTCCGTTACAATTCCACTGCAGGATATTATAGGTTTTTTGGTTCATGTTGGTTCCTATAAGGTTTACCCACATCATCGAAGTACTCCGTCATCCAGTCTTTACTGGAGGAAATGTTTCGGCGCTTGTCCCGGTTTCTGCTGATGATTTCTTCTTCGGATTCGGAAGAATTAACTGATGTATGAATTGTGTCACTCGGTTTAAGTTCTTTTTTCCTTGTTGATTCCGATGTGTTTCTATTAGTGTTCACGTACAAGTCTGTGGCTTCGGGGTTTGGTTCTTTCATTTTATATTGTGTTTTAGATCGTTTATCAACTTGTGCGGTGTGTAAATGCAGGAGATTTTCGTTCAGTTGGCAACCGCTTCCAGGTGTATCCTCGAAGGGGAGTGATGATGCTTGCGGTTTTTGATTGGTTGCAGGAGTTTCAGATGTTTTCTTTTTAGTTACGGAAGTTTCAGTGGTTGGTTTGGATGTAGTGTTAATGTGGGGCAGTGTTTCAGATGTGCGGGGGGTTACAGTTGTTTTATTTTCGCTTCCAAAAGTTGTTTGTATGTTTTTCATGACTAGTTCTACGTGTGCATCGAAGGCTTTTATTAATTTTGGTATAAGAGAAGAAACTAGTGAGTCTATATTGCTAGGTGTATCCTGTGATTTAACTGCATTTGCAAAGCTTTTTTGGGAAAATGCAGATCTTGGGCGGACAGTGCGTTTTGCCTCAGCATATGTGATATTATTCTCGAGCCTTAACTTTTGTATTGCAAACTCATCCTGGTAGACTGGACAGTTTTTGGAGGAGGAAATGTGGTTACCTGTGCAGTTTACACAGTTAAAAGGAAATACGCACTGTTGTCCCTCGTGAGGGGGCTTACCACATACACAAATTTGTTCCCCTTTGCAAGAAGAAGCAAAATGACCGAACCTTTGACATCGGAAGCATCTGCTTGGGGCGGGAACATAACGCCGTACACGTAGGCTATACATCGCAACTTTTATAGATTCAGGTAGCGAAGGAGAGTCGAAAGTAAGAATAAGAGATGCTGTATTCAATATTTCACCATTTCGTTTTATAGTTATGCGTTTTACATCAATGACTCCTTCTTCTTTAAGATTTTCTAGTATTTGATCAGTTGTACAGTTCATCAAGTCTCTACAGGTAACGACACCTTTACAATAATTTAAAGTCCGATGTGGACCAACTGTAACAGCAAGGTTACCAAAATTACTAATCCTCAGGAGTTTATGAGATTGTGCTTCGTTTTCAACTTCAACGAGTAATCCATCCCTCACCTTTTTTACATTCTTAGCATATCCAACTAATTTTTTTATCTCCTTCATGATTACAAAGGGGCTCATCGTTGCGAAATCGCCATCTCCCGCGGTGATTACTAGGAATCGGTGGAAAACGTTTCTATTTGCAGCCTTTGGGAGCTGTACTTTCTCGTAATCAATCTTCATCCTTTTACTTCCTGTAGCTATACCACCAAGAGAGTTCGACGACCTTGCCAAAGCATTTTGTGTATCCTCTATTCTAAACAATGGTTGAGAGTTTCCTTTTCGATAGTTTTTTTTTGAGTAGTTAGTATTCATATTAATCCCACGAGAATGCTCGGATAGTATGTCCATCGCTGGAGAGCCGGCTTGCAGCGATAAGGCTAAAATTCAAACAGAGGGCGCCAGTTATCTGGAGGTCACCGTTCACGACCCACTTCGTAGGGCCACACATCCTCTGAGCACGGTTCTTCACACTACAGGATTACGGACTCGGGGCCCCGGGGTCGTCAGACCCGTACCTACCCGAAGGTAGGCCCCCTGGGGGGGAAAATGATCGAAAATCACCGAATTATAGCAGAAATCACGATTTCGACTAGTTTATCGCAGAATCAGCGATTCTTTACGCGAAACGCTTAATTTGCATGAAAACGAACGAAAACCATCGAATTGTAGCAGAAAACACGATTTCGACAAGTTTATCGCAGAATCTTCGATTCTCTAGGCGAAACGCTTAATTTGCATGAAAACGAACGAAAATGATCGAAAATCACCGAATTATAGCAGAAATCTCGATTTCGACTAGTTTATCGCAGAATCAGCGATTCTCTACGCGAAACGCTTAATTTGCATGGAAACGAACGAAAACCACCGAATTGTAGCAGAAAACACGATTTCGACCAGTTTATCGCAGAATCAGCGATTCTCTACGCGAAACGCTTAATTTGCATGAAAACGAACGAAAATCACCGAATTATAGTTGAAATCACGATTTCGACTAGTCTATCGCAGAATCTTCGATTCTCTAGGCGAAACGCTTAATTTGCATGAAAACGAACGAAAATGATCGAAAATCACCGAATTATAGCAGAAATCTCGATTTCGACTAGTTTATCGCAGAATCAGCGATTCTCTACGCGAAACGCTTAATTTGCATGGAAACGAACGAAAACCACCGAATTGTAGCAGAAAACACGATTTCGACCAGTTTATCGCAGAATCAGCGATTCTCTACGCGAAACGCTTAATTTGCATGAAAACGAACGAAAATCACCGAATTATAGTTGAAATCACGATTTCGACTAGTCTATCGCAGAATCAGCGATTCTCTACGCGAAACGCTTAATTTGCATGAAAACGAACGAAAATGATCGAAAATCACCGAATTGTAGCAGAGAACACGATTTCAACTAGTTTATCGCAGAATCAGCGATTCTCTACGCGAAACGCATAATTTGCATGAAAACGATCGAAAATCACCGAATTGTAGCAGAAAACACGATTTCGACTAGTTTATCGCAGAATCAGCGATTCTCTACGCGAAACGCTTAATTTGCATGGAAACGAACGAAAACCACCGAATTGTAGCAGAAAACACGATTTCGACCAGTTTATCGCAGAATCAGCGATTCTCTACGCGAAACGCTTAATTTGCATGAAAACGAACGAAAATCACCGAATTATAGTTGAAATCACGATTTCGACTAGTCTATCGCAGAATCAGCGATTCTCTACGCGAAACGCTTAATTTGCATGAAAATGATCGAAAATCACCGAATTGTAGCAGAGAACACGATTTCGACCAGTTTATCGCAGAATCAGCGATTCTCTACGCGAAACGCATAATTTGCATGAAAACGATCGAAAATCACCGAATTGTAGCAGAAAACACGATTTCGACTAGTTTATCGCAGAATCAGCGATTCTCTTCGCGAAACGCTTCATTTGAATGAAGACGAACGAATATGATCCAATTCTAGCAGAAATCACGATTTCGACTAGTTTATCGCAGAATCAGCGATTCTCCACGCGAAACGCTTCATTTGAATGAAAACGAACGAAAATGATCGAATTCTAGCAGAAATTCCGATTTCGACCAGTCTATCGCAGAATCAGCGATTCCCTACGCGAAACGCTTAATTTGCATGAAAACGAACGAAAACCATCGAATTGTAGCAGAAAACACGATTTCGACTAGTCTATCGCAGCATCTTCGATTCTCTACGCGAAACGCTTAATTTACATGAAAACGAACGAAAATGATCGAAAATCACCGAATTATAGCAGAAATCACGATTTCGACTAGTTTATCGCAGAATCAGCGATTCTTTACGCGAAACGCTTAATTTGCATGAAAACGAACGAAAACCATCGAATTGTAGCAGAAAACACGATTTCGACAAGTTTATCGCAGAATCTTCGATTCTCTAGGCGAAACGCTTAATTTGCATGAAAACGAACGAAAATGATCGAAAATCACCGAATTATAGCAGAAATCTCGATTTCGACTAGTTTATCGCAGAATCAGCGATTCTCTACGCGAAACGCTTAACTTGCATGGAAACGAACGAAAACCACCGAATTGTAGCAGAAAACACGATTTCGACCAGTTTATCGCAGAATCAGCGATTCTCTACGCGAAACGCTTAATGGCATGAAAACGAACGAAAATCACCGAATTATAGTTGAAATCACGATTTCGACTAGTCTATCGCAGAATCTTCGATTCTCTAGGCGAAACGCTTAATTTGCATGAAAACGAACGAAAATGATCGAAAATCACCGAATTATAGCAGAAATCTCGATTTCGACTAGTTTATCGCAGAATCAGCGATTCTCTACGCGAAACGCTTAATTTGCATGGAAACGAACGAAAACCACCGAATTGTAGCAGAAAACACGATTTCGACCAGTTTATCGCAGAATCAGCGATTCTCTACGCGAAACGCTTAATTTGCATGAAAACGAACGAAAATCACCGAATTATAGTTGAAATCACGATTTCGACTAGTCTATCGCAGAATCAGCGATTCTCTACGCGAAACGCTTAATTTGCATGAAAACGAACGAAAATGATCGAAAATCACCGAATTGTAGCAGAGAACACGATTTCAACTAGTTTATCGCAGAATCAGCGATTCTCTACGCGAAACGCATAATTTGCATGAAAACGATCGAAAATCACCGAATTGTAGCAGAAAACACGATTTCGACTAGTTTATCGCAGAATCAGCGATTCTTTACGCGAAACGCTTAATTTGCATGAAAACGAACGAATATGATCCAATTCTAGCAAAAATCTCGATTTCGACTAGTTTATCGCATAATCAGCGATTCTCTACGCGAAACGCTTAATTTGCATGAAAACGAACGAATATGATCCAATTCTAGCAGAAATCACGATTTCGACTAGTTTATCGCAGAATCAGCGATTGTCTACGCGAAACGCTTCATTTGAATGAAAACGAACGAAAATGATCGAATTGTAGCAGAAAACACGATTTCGACCAGTTTATCGCAGAATCTTCGATTCTCTACGCGAAACGCTTAATTTGCATGAAAACGAACGAGAATGATCGAAAATCACCGAATTGTAGCAGAAATCACGATTTCGACTAGTTTATCGCAGAATCAGCGATTCTTTACGCGAAACGCTTAATTTGCATGAAAACGAACGAAAACCATCGAATTGTAGCAGAAAACACGATTTCGACCAGTTTATCGCAGAATCTTCGATTCTCTAGGCGAAACGCTTAATTTGCATGAAAACGAACGAAAATGATCGAAAATCACCGAATTATAGCAGAAAACACGATTTCGACCAGTTTATCGCAGAATCAGCGATTCTCTACGCGAAACGCTTAATTTGCATGGAAACGAACGAAAATCACCGAATTGTAGCAGAAAACACGATTTCGACCAGTTTATCGCAGAATCAGCGATTCTCTACGCGAAACGCTTAATTTGCATGAAAACGAACGAAAATCACCGAATTATAGTTGAAATCACGATTTCGACTAGTCTATCGCAGAATCAGCGATTCTTTACGCGAAACGCTTAATTTGCATGAAAACGAACGAAAATGATCGAAAATCACCGAATTGTAGCAGAGAACACGATTTCGACTAGTTTATCGCAGAATCAGCGATTCTCTACGCGAAACGCATAATTTGCATGAAAACGATCGAAAATCACCGAATTGTAGCAGAAAACACGATTTCGACTAGTTTATCGCAGAATCAGCGATTCTCTTCTCGAAACGCTTCATTTGAATGAAGACGAACGAAAATAACCGAATTATAGCAAAAATCTCGATTTCGACTAGTTTATCGCATAATCAGCGATTCTCTACGCGAAACGCTTAATTTGCATGAAAACGAACGAATATGATCCAATTCTAGCAGAAATCACGATTTCGACTAGTTTATCGCAGAATCAGCGATTCTCTACGCGAAACGCTTCATTTGAATGAAAACGAACGAAAATGATCGAATTCTAGCAGAAATTCCGATTTCGACCAGTCTATCGCAGAATCAGCGATTCCCTACGCGAAACGCTTAATTTGCATGAAAACGAACGAAAACCATCGAATTGTAGCAGAAAACACGATTTCGACCAGTTTATCGCAGAATCTTCGATTCTCTACGCGAAACGCTTAATTTGCATGAAAACGAACGAGAATGATCGAAAATCACCGAATTGTAGCAGAGAACACGATTTCGACCAGTTTATCGCAGAATCAGCGATTCTCCACGCGAAACGCATAATTTGCATGAAAACGATCGAAAACCATCGAATTGTAGCAGAAAACACGATTTCGACCAGTTTATCGCAGAATCTTCGATTCTCTAGGCGAAACGCTTAATTTGCATGAAAACGAACGAAAATGATCGAAAATCACCGAATTGTAGCAGAGAACACGATTTCGACCAGTTTATCGCAGAATCAGCGATTCTCCACGCGAAACGCATAATTTGCATGAAAACGATCGAAAATCACCGATTTGTAGCAGAAATCTCGATTTCGACTAGTTTATCGCAGAATCAGCGATTCTCTACGCGAAACGCTTAATTTGCATGGAAACGAACGAAAACCACCGAATTGTAGCAGAAAACACGATTTCGACCAGTTTATCGCAGAATCAGCGATTCTCTACGCGAAACGCTTAATTTGCATGAAAACGAACGAAAATCACGGAATTATAGTTGAAATCACGATTTCGACTAGTCTATCGCAGAATCAGCGATTCTCTACGCGAAACGCTTAATTTGCATGAAAACGAACGAAAATAACCGAATTATAGCAAAAATCTCGATTTCGACTAGTTTATCGCATAATCAGCGATTCTCTACGCGAAACGCTTAATTTGCATGAAAACGAACGAATATGATCCAATTCTAGCAGAAATCACGATTTCGACTAGTTTATCGCAGAATCAGCGATTCTCTACGCGAAACGCTTCATTTGAATGAAAACGAACGAAAATGATCGAATTCTAGCAGAAATTCCGATTTCGACCAGTCTATCGCAGAATCAGCGATTCCCTACGCGAAACGCTTAATTTGCATGTGTCACGTCCCGGGGGAGGGATTGTTCAAAGGGATACCGAGTCTTCCCCGCCCTCGTGTTCCCGGGTCAACTGACTAATTAAATTAACGACCTTCGATCCACGCAGCTCGTACGTCTGCGTCTGATCAGGGCCCGCTACCGACGCTTGCACGCGATCGTACAAGTGTACGCGAACTACGGCGCTTCAGGGGACTTAAAGCTAGGGGCTATTCTTACATTTAGTAGTAGTGGAGTAGTATGTGCTGCCGGAGGCGGGCGTATTTCTCGTAGCGAGGGTCCTCCACGCAGATGTCCTCTAGGCACGGCAGTGCAGGGACGTACTGTACTGGATACAGCGTCCACAAGGGCTCGATAGGTGCCCGGCGAGGAGAGCTGGCTGCTCTCTGTATCCGTTCCTGTGTACTGACGTGGCGGTACGGCACGGACGGGAGGTCGTCTATCGTGACCAACGTGTGTGTGTAGCGGCTCTCCGCAGGTTGCCGGACTGGAGCTGCGTCCTGGGTTGTTATCGGTTCGACGTATACGCGGGCACTGTCCGCGTGGTTGACAGGCCTATTCGACACGGAAGGTACGTCGTGTGACGGAATCTTCTCGGTGGTCCCGAGAGGTGCGTAATGCGGGCGAGCAACCAGATATATAGAACGGGCGATTTTTGCCAACTGGAATTTACGACCAGCGCGACGGGTGCGACCCATGTGAGGAGGTGAGGGGAAGGATGTCCCTACACGGTGGATGTCCCTGATAATTTAACGACGGTTCCTTATTTCGGGAATCTCAAGAGAGTGATTCGGTCCAGAACACTCCACTCGGAGGTGACGGTGCGGATCCAGTCCTCAGCGACGTCGGTTCCGAGGTTGCACGGTGTCCGCGGTCCGACGTAAAGTCGGTCCACTCGCACTGCTTCCTTCCCGAAATCAAACTCTTTCGAATACTCCTACTATCGGTGCGGATCCAGTCCTCAGCGGCGATAGCGTATGGAGCACCGAACTAAGTATACTAATAAAGATTATACTTCTACTACCGGTGCGGATCCAGTCCTCAGCGGCGGTAGCGTACGAAGTATAATGTCTAAGGGGTCGCGTCGTATCCCTGCTATCGGTGCGGATCCAGTCCTCAGCGACGATAGCGTACGGGATACCGAAATTATTAGCACTGATACGGAACTAGGGAGTGTGCGTCGAATGTTGAACTAGGTTATACACTTGTAACACAACAACTAACTTCAATATGATTTATTTAGAATAATTGTATTTTATGAAATGGACTTAGAATATTTTGCACAAGATGGGACTTAGAAATAATCGCAGGAAATAGTAACACTTGGAATTAAAGTCGCAGGAAATAGTATCGCGGGTTCAACCTTAGTCGGTTGCTGGTCGGGACCAGACTGAGAATTCGTTGGATATAGAAACGCGGGTTCGACCTGACTCGGTCGCTAGCCGAAGCTAGACTGAATTTCTTGGTCTGAAGGGCCTCTACTTATAGCAGGCTTGTTGGCGGAATTTCGCTGACTCGGTAATCTCGAGCACGTACGGTCGCTCGGATTTCGCTGACGGTCTTTGACCGATTTGCCCTCTGCGGTGCTGACTCGGCAGCTGACGCAGCTTTGCAGGGCCGCACGACTGATTTCTTAATTATTACCAGGGCCGCATGCCCGATTTTATTTATTTTAATGGGACTTAGAATATTTCTCGACTGTTTCGATTTCGCGAGATATTTTCTATGTTCCCGTGAAATGGGAACTTAGAAAATATTTATTGATTATTTTTCGGCGGATTTTCGTCTAAATTCGGATTTGACCTTGATGCCTCGAAATATTCTCAGATCATTTTGGATTGGCGATTTGATGGGTTTTTTGGATTCGTATCGGAATGGGGTTTTCGGATTTGGGTTTGGTTTAGGACAAGGATTAAGATAGGTTATTTGGTTTTCAAAATAATTTTGGATTTTTAGGTTAGGTTCGTGGAATTCGCTCTAGTTTCTAAATCTGTTGGAATTTTTGATTTTGGAAATTTTTGGTTTTTTGGATTTTTAGGTTAGGTTTGTGGAATTCGTTCTAGTATCTGGATCTGGAAGGATTTTTGGTTTGGACGAAGTTTTGGGAGTTATCGGGATCTTGTCGAGGTTAGGTTTGTGAGGAGTAGATGGATTTTTGTGCTTATCTCTAAAATGTTTTGTGTTACAATAGTGTACTTATTTTATACGCTTACTCTAACGTTGGTGTCACGACCAACGTCACACATGAAAACGAACGAAAACCATCGAATTGTAGCAGAAAACACGATTTCGACCAGTTTATCGCAGAATCTTCGATTCTCTACGCGAAACGCTTAATTTGCATGAAAACGAACGTGAATGATCGAAAATCACCGAATTGTAGCAGAAATCACGATTTCGACTAGTTTATCGCAGAATCAGCGATTCTTTACGCGAAACGCTTAATTTGCATGAAAACGAACGAAAACCATCGAATTGTAGCAGAAAACACGATTTCGACCAGTTTATCGCAGAATCTTCGATTCTCTAGGCGAAACGCTTAATTTGCATGAAAACGAACGAAAATGATCGAAAATCACCGAATTGTAGCAGAGAACACGATTTCGACCAGTTTATCGCAGAATCAGCGATTCTCCACGCGAAACGCATAATTTGCATGAAAACGATCGAAAATCACCGATTTGTAGCAGAAATCTCGATTTCGACTAGTTTATCGCAGAATCGGCGATTCTCTACGCGAAACGCTTAATTTGCATGAAAACGAACGAAAATCACCGAATTATAGTTGAAATCACGATTTCGACTAGTCTATCGCAGAATCAGCGATTCTCTACGCGAAACGCTTAATTTGCATGTGTCACGTCCCGGGGGAGGGATTGTTCAAAGGGATGCCGAGTCTTCCCCGCCCTCGTGTTCCCGGGTCAACTGACTAATTAAATTAACGACCTTCGATCCACGCAGCTCGTACGTCTGCGTCTGATCAGGGCCCGCTACCGACGCTTGCACGCGGTCGTACAAGTGTACGCGAACTACGGCGCTTCAGGGGACTTAAAGCTAGGGGCTATTCTTACATTTAGTAGTAGTGGAGTAGTATGTGCTGCCGGAGGCGGGCGTATTTCTCGTAGCGAGGGTCCTCCACGCAGATGTCCTCTAGGCACGGCAGTGCAGGGACGTACTGTACTGGATACAGCGTCCACAAGGGCTCGATAGGTGCCCGGCGAGGAGAGCTGGCTGCTCTCTGTATCCGTTCCTGTGTACTGACGTGGCGGTACGGCACGGACGGGAGGTCGTCTATCGTGACCAACGTGTGTGTGTAGCGGCTCTCCGCAGGTTGCCGGACTGGAGCTGCGTCCTGGGTTGTTATCGGTTCGATGTATACGCGGGCACTGTCCGCGTGGTTGACAGGCCTATTCGACACGGAAGGTACGTCGCGTGCCGGAATCTTCTCGGTGGTCCCGAGAGGTGCGTAATGCGGGCGAGCAACCAGATATATAGAACGGGCGATTTTTGCCAACTGGAATTTACGACCAGCGCGACGGGTGCGACCCATGTGAGGAGGTGAGGGGAAGGATGTCCCTACACGGTGGATGTCCCTGATAATTTAACGACGGTTCCTTATTTCGGGAATCTCAAGAGAGTGATTCGGTCCAGAACACTCCACTCGGAGGTGACGGTGCGGATCCAGTCCTCAGCGACGTCGGTTCCGAGGTTGCACGGTGTCCGCGGTCCGACGTAAAGTCGGTCCACTCGCACTGCTTCCTTCCCGAAATCAAACTCTTTCGAATACTCCTACTATCGGTGCGGATCCAGTCCTCAGCGGCGATAGCGTATGGAGCACCGAACTAAGTATACTGATAAAGATTATACTTCTACTACCGGTGCGGATCCAGTCCTCAGCGGCGGTAGCGTACGAAGTATAATGTCTAAGGGGTCGCGTTGTATCCCTACTATCGGTGCGGATCCAGTCCTCAGCGACGATAGCGTACGGGATACCGAAATTATTAGCACTGATACGGAACTAGGGAGTTTGCGTCGAATGTTGAACTAGGTTATACACTTGTAACACAACAACTAACTTCAATATGATTTATTTAGAATAATTGTATTTTATGAAATGGACTTAGAATATTTTGCACAAGATGGGACTTAGAAATAATCGCAGGAAATAGTAACACTTGGAAGTAGTAATCGCAGGAAATAGTAACACTTGGAATTAAAGTCGCAGGAAATAGTATCGCGGGTTCAACCTTAGTCGGTTGCTGGTCGGGACCAGACTGAGAATTCGTTGGATATAGAAACGCGGGTTCGACCTGACTCGGTCGCTAGCCGAAGCTAGACTCGGAAATCGTTGGATATAGAAACGCGGGTTCGACCTGACTCGGTCGCTAGCCGAAGCTAGACTGAATTTCTTGGTCTGAAGGGCCTCTACTTATAGCAGGCTTGTTGGCGGAATTTCGCTGACTCGGTAATCTCGAGCACGTACGGTCGCTCGGATTTCGCTGACGGTCTTTGACCGATTTGCCCTCTGCGGTGCTGACTCGGCAGCTGACGCAGCTTTGCAGGGCCGCACGACTGATTTCTTAATTATTACCAGGGCCGCATGCCCGATTTTATTTATTTTAATGGGACTTAGAATATTTCTCGACTGTTTCGATTTCGCGAGATATTTTCTATGTTCCCGTGAAATGGGAACTTAGAAAATATTTATTGATTATTTTTCGGCGGATTTTCGTCTAAATTCGGATTTGACCTTGATGCCTCGAAATATTCTCAGATCATTTTGGATTGGCGATTTGATGGGTTTTTAGGATTCGTATCGGAATGAGGTTTTCGGATTTGGGTTTGGTTTAGGTCAAGGATTAAGATAGGTTATTTGGTTTTCAAAATAATTTTGGATTTTTAGGTTAGGTTCGTGGAATTCGCTCTAGTTTCTAAATCTGTTGGAATTTTTGATTTTGGAAATTTTTGGTTTTTTGGATTTTTAGGTTAGGTTTGTGGAATTCGTTCTAGTATCTGGATCTGGAAGGATTTTTGGTTTGGACGAAGTTTTGGGAGTTATCAGGATTTTGTCGAGGTTAGGTTTGTGAGGAGTAGATGGATTTTTGTGCTTATCTCTAAAATGTTTTGTGTTACAATAGTGTACTTATTTTATACGCTTACTCTAACGTTGGTGTCACGACCAACGTCACACCTCCCCCCTTAGGGAGGAAATTTCCCTGGGGGAAATTTCCGTATCGAGGCGGCGGAATACGGGGTAAATTGAAATATTGTCTGGTGCACTGCGCGGGCTGGGTAAAGGTATCACTGTGTACGTGGAAGTCTGTTCTTCTTGATAGTCTTTGGGTTTTGGGTGGGCTGGGGCCTGGGGTTGTGGCAAGGGACTGGGGTCACTGGCACTTGCACTTCCGATAGTTTTCACTGAGTTTGTGTCTCGTTGTTTCAGGAAGATGAAGAAACGTGTGAGGGAGCTCCATACGGCGACGATTAGGTGGAGGCTCCAGCCGTACAGGGAATGAAGCGCGATGCCGTTGATGATCGTGCTTATGATTGTCTTGATTGTTCGGATGGCGACGTAGACACCTATGATGCCTGCGCTGATCGATCCGAACGTTGTGAAACCGGACCATAACTTCTGGGCTGCGGATTCGGCGATGCGTTGCAGCGAATGCTCATCCATTAGGTTGAACATGCTTACGCTGTCAGTGGCGAATTGCCTTCCTGAGGCGCCTTGTGCCATGGAGTTAATTACTGCGATTTTCTCGACAGGGAACATGATATGCTCCTGTAGCTTGTCGAGGTCGTCCTGGGAATAGATGCCTCCGGTGGCCAGGTTCTTGGGATCCACATACTTCCATGTGGGTCTGGTCAAAGGCTGGAGAGTTGCTGGGGCTACGGCTTCCATCGGGGAAGGCGTAAGACGATACCACGCCCCTTCTAGCTTGTAGAAGGGTGGTAGCAACTCGTTGCATGGCTTCCGCGTGCCGGTGCTGGTGATTATGTGATCTCTGGGTTTTAGGAACCTTGAAGTGTTTTTGTACGAGATTGGTAATTCATCGAAGCATTCTTCTGTTTTTCGGAGTTGCACATTGACGGGGATGCACTTGATGATGTGCACTACTTCTCCTGCTGGTATCGCGATGTATCCCACTTCCTTCATGATGGCAGTGGCGATTTCCTCGGGCGCGGAATGAAGCTGGGTCAGGGCGGTCTGTAGAATCTGTCTCTCCAGTTCGCATTTCTGACGGATGACGTCCTTGTAGAGCTGTGACAGCTGGTTGCGGAGATGCTTTTCTACATATACGAATTTGCTATTCACATATGTAAATATATCAAGGTTATTGACGAGGGTGTGTGTTCTCTCGTTGAATTTCCCTGCTGAGCTTGTTTCCAGGATGAATAGTTTAGGGTGCTCTGTACGGATTATAGTGTATCCGCAGACCGATGTTCTCCCGGTCTCGGTTAGGGCGAAGGTAGTGTCCTGTGATGAGACCGTGTAAACTGTCGGGGAAGGTTCCGTTGCAGCGGAGATTCTGGTGGCTATGCCTTCGTAGAGGACATCGTAGCTACTGAACTTGCAATAGTCCGTAGGCAGTGTGTCCCAGAATGTGTGTCCATCTTGAGAGTCGAGGCAGCTGCCTTTGTGTAGTGGGCACGTCTGCCCGGATTGCAGATGGATCTGATTCGTGGACAATTTGATGGGTGCAGTATAGTCCCGAATTGTGATTCGGACGACTGCCTGGACGACGACATTTGTCCATGTTCCGAACGGATCGCTGTATGTGGTGCCGGCGCATCCTCCATCGTTCTGGATTTCTCCGGCCAAGGTGAGGCTTCGCGAGGTTGTGGAGTTGGGCTGAAGACCAGTGATTTGTGCTGACGGCGTGATGAATAGTGTTCCCGTAGTGTGTAGGCTGGCACAAGATTCCCGGTTGGTGGATAGTAGGTATTCTTGTCGGCCGTTGGATACTACGGACACGTGGGAGTGCATACCGCAATAGTAGATCGTGCGGTCTATCTCGATGTGGCACTGCGTTACATGTGACTGCGTGAAGTCCGCCAGTTGAAGCAGCTGTATCCTTTCAGAGCTTTCAATCGGAGTCGTGTCTTCTGGTTCGCAGTGAGGAGTATCGATGGTGGAGAACGTAGTAATATTTAGTGTTGGTCCCCCACAGTCAAAACCGATGAGGGCTGAGGCTTTCGTAGCGAGTGTGAAGAGAATCGTTGCGGTGAGGAACTTCATGTTGCTAGTGTTGCTAGTCACTAACTGTGGTCTAGCGAGTTCGTGCACTGCCTTGTATAGTGAGGGGATGGGAGAAGGGGTGGCTCTGTTGCTTAGCTCTTGAAGTGGGGAATGCTGACGCTTCCACGGACTTAGGGGGTCGGATTTCGCTCGCTTGCTTATATGCAGAATTTGATATTTATCGCGTATTCCAGGCTGTACGTTATCTTTTGATAGCCTGTTAAATTCTCGGAGGGGCTTCTCCGGTTTCGTTCGCACGTTCCACAAGGAATTTCTGAATACGTGTTCTGGGAAGCTCAGTTGGCTTTGGTTCGGAGGTTTTGGGTTTCGTTTACTTGTCTTTTCCTTGTGGGACGGCGGAGAATGATTTCGGTGGTTTGTCTGGAGATGGAAGATGTCGTGGTTTTGCGCTAATAACGAGGCAACGTGTTCCACTTCGTCTGTGGTTAGGTGATCCATTCGGATCGTCTCGCATAATTCTTTTACGCGAGCTGAGGGATTGATCGGAATTTCACCGGAACTTGTAGATTGACCACGCGGGGTCGTCTCGCATAAATTATTTGTGCGAGCTGAGAAATTGATCGGGATTTCACCGGAACTTGTAGATTGACCACGCGGGGTCGTCTCGCATAAATTATTTGTGCGAGCTGAGAAATTGATCGGGATTTCACCGGAACTTGTAGATTGACCACGCGGGGTTGTCTTGCAAAAATTATCTGTGCGAGCTGAGAGATTGATCGGGATTCCACCGGAACTTGTAGATTGACCACGCGGGGTCGTCTTGCAAAAATTATCTGTGCGAGCTGAGAGATTGATCGGGATTTCACCGGAACTAGAAGATTGACCTCGCGGGGTCGTCTCGCTCAGATCGTTTGTGCAAGCTGTATAATTAATCGGGATTTCACCGGAATTAGAAGTAGAATGAACCGTCCGCGGGTTCAGATTACAGTGTTTTGAACGCGAATTGAAAGGGGTACCCTCGAACTCTTCCACCTCCAATATTGGCAGGGAGAAGGTTGCCACTTCGGCCGATGCGTTGACGCACCGTAGGAATGCCCTTCCGTTCGCGTTGGTGACTAGGGCAGTCACCGAGAAATACATTTGGTTGGACTTCGAATCGTCGGACGTAGCCGACTTCGGGTCCGCGAACGTTGACGGCGATACAAGCGATCGTTCGGGCCTCGATCATGTATTCGCGCGCGTTCGAGAATGGTATATGGATATCGTTCCATGTTACGCGTTGCTTGGAGAAGGATATCTCGGCTCCTTCTTGGAAGAAGGGGGAGCCGAGGATTCCGTCGATGTTGACCGGAAAGTCGTCTGGAAAGACGTGAAAGGTTACGGGGACGCCGGAGATTTCGGCATCGATTTGACCTAGGGTGCTGATGGCACCGCTGGTTATCCCTTGGACCATAATGACGTTGGCGGAGTCGATACGTATATTAGGCTTTAGACTGGACGATTTAATTATATTAATTTCCGATCCGGTATCCAGGAGGAACTCGCATGATTTCAAGAATTGCGGTGCGGACGTGTTTATGCGAGGGATCGGAGAGTCAGGCGCTAGATTTATCGCGGAGACGATTTTGGGTTTGTCTCTTGGTTCGACGTCATTGCTTGGACTGATTTCACGGGCTGGGCCTCCCGTCCTTGCGCCGGGTTGGGCGGGAGGCTGGGGTCGTTTCCCTGCCTCATTTTGGCGATGTATTCGCGTTTACGACATTCGTGAATATCGTGGCCCGGTGTCTTACAGTAACGGCAGACTTTGGGTGCTTCGGTTGGGAAAACCTCGCGGGGTTCGCGGTAAGATCGATACGCGGGTCTTTCCGGGCGTGGGCTATATTCCACGCGTGTTCTGGTATGCGGGGGCTCGTATCTAGGCTGCGGTGGCTCGTATTTACGCGGTGACGGCTCGTATCTACGCGGTGACGGCTCGTATTTATGCTGCGGTGGCTCGTATCTACGCGGCGACGGCTGAGAGTATCGTGTTTCTTGGTAGCGGTCCCGGTTATCGGGCGAGCTCGAATTTCGCCATGGTTCGTGGTACGGGGCTCGGTTATCGCGGTGCTGATATTCGTCGCGACGTTCCGGCGTGCGGCTTCGTGGTTCCGCGAAATGTACGCGGCGGTGCTCATCCCGGAGCGGTTCCCTGAATCGGAGCTTATCGAGCTCGAATTGTTTATAGGCCCCGATGGCCTCGTCGAAGATGACGTGAAGGGCGCGATCGCGGTACGGACGGACCTCTGTTCTGAGCGCGGGAATGAGTCCGCGAATGAAGCTATCGGCGGTTAAACGATCGACGTCCGTTATGTCGGGCTCGTCTTGATCGCAATTAATAATCGCGGCGCGAAGGTCTTTGGTACGGCAAATGTAATCGATCACGTGTTCGGTGGGACCCTGGGTGATACGCGACAGATCTCCGCGGTATTGATCGACCGTGATGAGAGGGCTCAAGACATGTTTCAAACGTTTGGTTAGCCCGGCGATTGTGCAACAGTCCGTGTCTTCTACTGCGGCGTAAGCGCGGCCTCGGAGCTTATTGCAGATTAACTTTGTGAGTGTACGTTCCGCGTACTGGGGGACGACGTCGCGTGCTCGTTCGCAAGCGCGGGTGAATTGAAGGACGGTTATGTTATTCCCGTCGAAGGTAGGGACGAATTCAACGGCTTGCTTTACCGTGAAGCCTAGAGGTTCGTTGGGCGCGCTGTCTCCCGGTTGAGACGCTCGGAAATTAGATCGCGGGCTATTAAAATCTAAGCTGGACAGGCGGATGTCCTGGAGTTCGCGGCGGAGAGCTTGTAGCTCGCCTTGGTGTGAACGCGCATCTGACTCGTGGCGTAAGCGCGTAGCTTCGAGTAGTTCGGCCTGCTCTTTAAGAAAGGTCTCGCGTTGTGCGAGTTCCTGTTGGAACGCTCGGAGTTCTGCTTCCGTGAGATTCGGGGTGTTCTCCGCGGATCTATTCGTGGATCTGGTGTCCATATTGATTACGGTTTGTAATTGACGCGAGAAAATGAAAGTATCCCCTAAAGTTTTACCGAAGTCGCGTGATAGAGAGGGTAACTCTCCGTCGGGTGTTACGCGGTGGTCGTCGTGTCCTACCGACTGCGCCAAATTTGTCACGTCCCGGGGGAGGGATTGTTCAAAGGGATGCCGAGTCTTCCCCGCCCTCGTGTTCCCGGGTCAACTGACTAATTAAATTAACGACCTTCGATCCACGCAGCTCGTACGTCTGCGTCTGATCAGGGCCCGCTACCGACGCTTGCACGCGGTCGTACAAGTGTACGCGAACTACGGCGCTTCAGGGGACTTAAAGCTAGGGGCTATTCTTACATTTAGTAGTAGTGGAGTAGTATGTGCTGCCGGAGGCGGGCGTATTTCTCGTAGCGAGGGTCCTCCACGCAGATGTCCTCTAGGCACGGCAGTGCAGGGGACGTACTGTACTGGATACAGCGTCCACAAGGGCTCGATAGGTGCCCGGCGAGGAGAGCTGGCTGCTCTCTGTATCCGTTCCTGTGTACTGACGTGGCGGTACGGCACGGACGGGAGGTCGTCTATCGTGACCAACGTGTGTGTGTAGCGGCTCTCCGCAGGTTGCCGGACTGGAGCTGCGTCCTGGGTTGTTATCGGTTCGATGTATACGCGGGCACTGTCCGCGTGGTTGACAGGCCTATTCGACACGGAAGGTACGTCGCGTGCCGGAATCTTCTCGGTGGTCCCGAGAGGTGCGTAATGCGGGCGAGCAACCAGATATATAGAACGGGCGATTTTTGCCAACTGGAATTTACGACCAGCGCGACGGGTGCGACCCATGTGAGGAGGTGAGGGGAAGGATGTCCCTACACGGTGGATGTCCCTGATAATTTAACGACGGTTCCTTATTTCGGGAATCTCAAGAGAGTGATTCGGTCCAGAACACTCCACTCGGAGGTGACGGTGCGGATCCAGTCCTCAGCGACGTCGGTTCCGAGGTTGCACGGTGTCCGCGGTCCGACGTAAAGTCGGTCCACTCGCACTGCTTCCTTCCCGAAATCAAACTCTTTCGAATACTCCTACTATCGGTGCGGATCCAGTCCTCAGCGGCGATAGCGTATGGAGCACCGAACTAAGTATACTGATAAAGATTATACTTCTACTACCGGTGCGGATCCAGTCCTCAGCGGCGGTAGCGTACGAAGTATAATGTCTAAGGGGTCGCGTTGTATCCCTACTATCGGTGCGGATCCAGTCCTCAGCGACGATAGCGTACGGGATACCGAAATTATTAGCACTGATACGGAACTAGGGAGTTTGCGTCGAATGTTGAACTAGGTTATACACTTGTAACACAACAACTAACTTCAATATGATTTATTTAGAATAATTGTATTTTATGAAATGGACTTAGAATATTTTGCACAAGATGGGACTTAGAAATAATCGCAGGAAATAGTAACACTTGGAAGTAGTAATCGCAGGAAATAGTAACACTTGGAATTAAAGTCGCAGGAAATAGTATCGCGGGTTCAACCTTAGTCGGTTGCTGGTCGGGACCAGACTGAATTCGTTGGATATAGAAACGCGGGTTCGACCTGACTCGGTCGCTAGCCGAAGCTAGACTGGAAATCGTTGGATATAGAAACGCGGGTTCGACCTGACTCGGTCGCTAGCCGAAGCTAGACTGGATTTCTTGGTCTGAAGGGCCTCTACTTATAGCAGGCTTGTTGGCGGAATTTCGCTGACTCGGTAATCTCGAGCACGTACGGTCGCTCGGATTTCGCTGACGGTCTTTGACCGATTTGCCCTCTGCGGTGCTGACTCGGCAGCTGACGCAGCTTTGCAGGGCCGCACGACTGATTTCTTAATTATTACCAGGGCCGCATGCCCGATTTTATTTATTTTAATGGGACTTAGAATATTTCTCGACTGTTTCGATTTCGCGAGATATTTTCTATGTTCCCGTGAAATGGGAACTTAGAAAATATTTATTGATTATTTTTCGGCGGATTTTCGTCTAAATTCGGATTTGACCTTGATGCCTCGAAATATTCTCGGATCATTTTGGATTGGCGATTTGATGGGTTTTTAGGATTCGTATCGGAATGGGGTTTTCGGATTTGGGTTTGGTTTAGGTCAAGGATTAAGATAGGTTATTTGGTTTTCAAAATAATTTTGGATTTTTAGGTTAGGTTCGTGGAATTCGCTCTAGTTTCTAAATCTGTTGGAATTTTTGATTTTGGAAATTTTTGGTTTTTTGGATTTTTAGGTTAGGTTTGTGGAATTCGTTCTAGTATCTGGATCTGGAAGGATTTTTGGTTTGGACGAAGTTTTGGGAGTTGTCGGGATCTTGTCGAGGTTAGGTTTGTGAGGAGTAGATGGATTTTTGTGCTTATCTCTAAAATGTTTTGTGTTACAATAGTGTACTTATTTTATACGCTTACTCTAACGTTGGTGTCGCGACCAACGTCACACATGCAAATTAAGCGTTTCGCGTAGAGAATCGCTGATTCTGCGATAAACTAGTCGAGATCGTGTTTTCTGCTACAATTCGGTGATTTTCGATCATTTTCGTTCGTTTTCATGCAAATTAAGCGTTTCGCGTAGAGAATCGCTGATTCTGCGATAAACTAGTCGAGATCGTGTTTTCTCCTACAATTCGGTGGTTTTCGATTATTTTCGTTCGTTTTCATGCAAATTAAGCGTTTCGCGTAGAGAATCGCTGATTCTGCGATAAACTAGTCGAGATCGTGTTTTCTGCTACAATTCGGTGATTTTCGTTCAGTTTCGTTCGTTTTCATGCAAATTAAGCGTTTCGCGTAGAGAATCGCTGATTCTGCGATAAACTAGTCGAAATCGTGTTTTCTGCTCCAATTCCGCGATTTTCGATAATTTTCGTTCGTTTTCATGCAAATTAAGCGTTTCGCGTACAGAATCGCTGATTCTGCGATAAACTAGTCGAAATCGTGTTTTCTGCAACAATTCGGTGGTTCTCGATCATTTTCGTTCGTTTTCATGCAAATTAAGCGTTTCAGAGTGCGAATACGCGATTCTGGTCAGAAACGGCGGATTCGCGTAGAGAATCGCTGATTCTGGTCAGAAACGGCGGATTCGCGTAGAGAATCGCTGATTCTGCGATAAACTAGTCGAAATCGTGTTTTCTGCTCCAATTCCGCGATTTTCGATCATTTTCGTTCGTTTTCATGCAAATTAAGCGTTTCGCGTAGAGAATCGCTGATTCTGCGATAAACTAGTCGAGATCGTGTTTTCTGCTACAATTCGGTGATTTTCGATCATTTTCGTTCGTTTTCATGCAAATTAAGCGTTTCGCGTAGAGAATCGCTGATTCTGCGATATACTAGTCGAGATCGTGTTTTCTGCTACAATTCGGTGATTTTCGATCATTTTCGTTCGTTTTCATGCAAATTAAGCGTTTCGCGTAGAGAATCGCTGATTCTGCGATAAACTAGTCGAGATCGTGTTTTCTGCTACAATTCGGTGATTTTCGATCATTTTCGTTCGTTTTCATGCAAATTAAGCGTTTCGCGTAGAGAATCGCTGATTCTGCGATAAACTAGTCGAGATCGTGTTTTCTGCTACAATTCGGTGATTTTCGATCATTTTCGTTCGTTTTCATGCAAATTAAGCGTTTCGCGTAGAGATTCTCTGATTCTGCGACAAACTAGTCGAAATCGTGTTTTCTGCAACAATTCGTCGATTTTCGATCATTTTCGTTCGTTTTCATGCAAATTAAACGTTTCAGCGTGCCAATATGCGATTCTGGTCAGAAACGGCGGATTCGCGTAGAGAATCGCTGATTCTGCGATAAACTAGTCGAAATCGTGTTTTCTGCTCCAATTCCGCGATTTTCGATCATTTTCGTTCGTTTTCATGCAAATTAAGCGTTTCGCGTACAGAATCGCTGATTCTGCGATAAACTAGTCGAAATCGTGTTTTCTGCAACAATTCGGTGGTTCTCGATCATTTTCGTTCGTTTTCATGCAAATTAAGCGTTTCAGAGTGCGAATACGCGATTCTGGTCAGAAACGGCGGATTCGCGTAGAGAATCGCTGATTCTGCGATAAACTAGTCGAAAACGTGTTTTCTGCCACAATTCGGCGATTTTCGATCATTTTTGTTCGTTTTCATGCAAATTAAGCGTTTCGCGTACAGAATCGCTGATTCTGCGATAAACTAGTTGTTACGTCCCGGTTCGGCGATTCGCGATTGCAGGGAAATCCGCGTTATCCCGGAAACGTATTAACTGTTTGACGGTCTTTGACCCAAATGGTACTTGCGCCCAAATCTGATCTGGACTCGAACAAATCGAACACGTCAAAGACTTCTTCCGAAAGCGAAAACGTTCACTCCGATCGCGTTGTTCACTGTAACCGCGACATTCACACACGCGCGTTTATGAAATATCTAGGTTTTGACTCACCGCTTTAGAGCGCTTGCCTTAATATTCTATTTCTCCATGCCCAATAGCCGTCATAGCGTGGATCCTCAATCCAGACGTCGGTGGGATCAGGGATGTATCGCACGGAGATGGGTGTCAGCTTCCACGGAATACTGACTGGATTTTCCACCCTGATGTTGATTCTGGCCGCTCCGCTGAGTTTGGTGTCACTCAGAATTCGGCAGCGCACCTTCCTGGCAACGGCAGCAGCGAAGACAGCTTCAAGATGTGAATTCACCGCATCGGTGTCGAATGGGTTTAATGTGCGCGTGTCACCCGCGTGGTTGGTGACGATTTCTAACTGCGATTCTAAAGATTCCAAAATTCTCGCGGCGCGTGCTAGTTTAGCTAGCTGAGCCTTCCTTCCGGCGCGTCTAGTGCGTCTCATTTGCGGGAAGGTAATTAAGTGACGGTACGTCAATATTTATTCCATTTCGCGGATAAATTCTAATAAATCACTCAACTTTCACTAGAAGTCGATTGTCGGAGCGGATCAAGTCCGATCTCTCGTGGCAACCTTCTAATAGTGACAGGTGAGGACAACTTTCTAACACTTCGTCTTTGTTCACAGGATTCCCGTCGGAGCGGATCAAGTCCTGTCTCTCGGGACGGTTCACGCTGGCTCAACGACGAATATTTTATTAAAACATGAACACAACTGAATTTAATTCACTACACGAGCACCGTTGGATTGTAGGATGATGAAAGGATTTTAATGAAATAAATGGTAGCACTGTTAACTAATGAAATATATTCTAAGTACTAAATACACTTTTGAATATTAATGTGTAATACGTAATGCCTCTAGATGCGAGGGCTTGTTTATTCGAAGGCTCGCGTACACGACTGAGTTCATCTCGACTGTTCCCGTGAAGCTCCTGAACTCAACTGACTGTTAGCTCGACTCTAACTCGACCGCTCCCGTGAGGCTCCCGAACTCGACTGCCTTGGAGACTGTGCTCACTGTCGGAACGTAAGCGTCGGAGAAGGAGTCGCGAAAAGTGGGGAGCCAATTAGCGAAGACTGGTCCCACCGTTGAGCAGACCGCCGCGTCAGCAGTACGTGCTTCGATAAGTGCACGTGCATGGCTCGGTCTTGGCTTGTCGCGCGTGCCTTATCTTTGTCGATGCAGCATCCGGTGGTCCGAGGCTACCTCGGCCCCTTATCTCTGCTGACGCTGCGTTCTCGGAATTGTACGTGCTTCGATAAGTGCACGTGCACTGCTCGGTCTTGGCTTGCCGCGCGTGCCTTATCTTTGTTGACGCTGCGTTCTCGGAATTGCCATTGGCGTATGCACGCTGAATTTTACATGTTTCATTGGCGTACGTACTAGGATATTCTAACATTATTGTTACATTAATTATTCTTAATTTTTACGTGTGCGTTGGGTGTTAGTGTACTTATTAACTATGTGTTTGTGTTACAGAGTTCGTGTGCTTAATTTCTACGCTTATTATTTAACAATCAAGGTACGTACGATGCGCGTTTGTCGCGTTCTTTCTTACAATAGTTATACTACGATTATTTTATGAGCGTGGTTATTTACATGCATGATGGTGAGTTATGACTGTTCTTTCTATAGGCAATTCTTCGCGACATTCATTCTCGCATAGTTATATGATAATTTATTAGTTAATTACATTTATTATTTTTATTCTAGGTTTGATGGTTCTAAATCAAACGTCGGAGGTTACGACCGACGTCACACCTCCATCCCTAGGGGAGAAATTTCCTGGAGGGAAATTTCTAGAGCGGGGCCACTGGGGTGAATGGGGGTGGGCCGTACCTCTTCGGTGAGTAGGGTTTTGGGTTAGGATTTTTCCTCTTCCTTCTTCTTTAGGGAGGGCTGTGGTTTGGGGTTTTTCTTCTTTCTTCCTTCTTTTGGGAGGGCTGTGGTTTGGGGTTTTTCTTCTTCTTTCTTGTTTTGGGAGGGCTGTGGTTTGGGCTTTATGTTCGCATATTCTTATTACTAGTTGTTCGTGTTACAATATGTGTGTACTTATATCTAATCGCTCGCGTTTATGTGTTTATTATATTATTTTCTTGAATGGACAGAGGAAAGGACAGCGGTTGCTAGCTGTCTGCCGTCAGCCGATGCACAACGTAAACATAAGCTAACAATTTACCTTTATCAAACTCAGAATACTACATTATAGCACCTCTTTGGATTTGTCTTAGTGCCAGCTGTTACTTTCTGAAGAAAAAGATATAGCATTCCATTTAAGAAAATTAGTTTGACCTTCAGATCTCCTCTACTACTCCACCCACAAGAAAACAATTATTACTACATGATGTAGCCCGTCCTACCAAACAACTTTTGTATGAACGCATTTTTAATAACTACAACTCCTTCCGAGATATCCTGCTGTACTCACTTAACCGGGACACCCTGTATATTATTATATTTTTTTTTTTTTTTTTTTTTTTTGAATGATTTTTGATTATATATTTTTCCTAAGTATTATTTTGGTTAATATATTTCGATTATATGATTATATGTTGTATATATATTTTGATTAAATATATTTCTAAATATTATTTTGGAAGTAATGTATCTGGATTTACTTTCCGATAGATCGGGTGCATATAAACGTAATCCGCCTGGTCGCGTGGATTTGGGGTAGGTTTAGTTTGGGTCTGGGATTCAGGTTCTGGTTTCTTTTCTTCGGGCTCAGGGAGGGGAGTTGGATTTTCCTCAACACTCTCAACCTTGTTTTTGTCGCTAGTTTCTGTTCTGGTGTATCTGACGGCATAGGAATATGCTTCGTCTCTGCGTTTTAAGAATATAAAGAATCTTGTAAGTGATCCCCAAATTGCTGCGGCTAAGTGCATACTCCATCCATATATGGAATGAAGCGCCATACCATTCATGATGGTATTTATTATTATCTTTATCATTTTGAATATTATGTATATTCCGATTAATGCGGCGCTGACTGACCCGAATGTTGTTAACCCGGACCAGAGTTTTTGGGCTGTTGACTCAGCAATTTGTTGTAATGAATGTTCATCCAGTAGATTGAACATATTTATGCTGTCGCTCGCATACTGTCTTCCAGAAGCTCCTTGTGCTATGGAATTTATAACTGCTACTTTATCTACGGGAAACATTATATGTTCCTGGAGATTTTCGAGATCATCTTGTGAGTAAATTCCTCCTGTGGCGAGGTTCTTGGGGTCTACGTATTTCCATGCCGGTGTGGCTAAAGGTTGTAACAACGATGGCGCGACAGTTTCTACTAGTGATGGTGTTAATCGATACCATACACCGTGTAATTTGTATAGTGGAGGTATTAATTCGTTGCATGGCTTTTGTGTGCCTGTGCTAGATATTATATGATCTTTGGGTTTCAAGAACTTTGAAGTGTTTTTGTATGTTATTGGAAGCTCGTGAAAACAGTCCTCAGTTTTCCTTACTTGTACAGTCACGGGGACACATTTTATAATGTGAACTACTTCTCCGGCTGGTACTGCTATGAAACCAGGCTCTTTCATAATAGCCGTTGCTACCTCTTCGGGTGCAATATGCAACTGTGTTAAAGCGTTTTGCATTATTTGAATTTCTAGTTCACACTTCTGGCGGATAACATCCCTGTATAGTTTTGAAAGTTGATTCCGTAAATGTTTTTCTACGTATACGAACTTACTATTTACATAAGTGAATATATCCAGATTGTTTACTGATGTTCTGGTCTTCGTTTTGAATGTTCCGGCCCAACTGGTTTCCAGGATGAATAACTTTGGATGCTCTGTGCGAATAATGGTATACCCGCATATGTTGCTTTTTCCAGCTTCCGTTAATGCAAACATAGCATCTTGAGATGATACTGTATACAAGGTCATGGTTGGTTCCACCTTAGAGGAGATTTTCGTTGCAAAACCTTCGTAAAGGACGTCGTAATTGTTAAATTTACAGTAGTCGGTGGGAACGGTGTCCCAAAAGGTGTATCCATCCTGTGTGTCCAGGCAGGTTCCTTTGTCCAGCGGGCACGTTTGGCCAGATTGTAATCGTATTAATCCGGTTGAAAATTTCACCGGAGCCGTATAATCCTTGATGGTTACTCTCACTACGGCTTGCACTACCACGCTTGTCCATGTGTCAAAGGGGTCGCTATAAGTGGTTCCTGAGCATCGTCCATCATGTTTGATTTCTCCGGCTAAAGTCAGACTTCTCGATGTGGTAGAGTTTCCTTGTATTCCTGTTAACTGTGCAGTAGGTGTCACGTACAGCGTTCCTGTTGCATGCAGGCTCTGGCAGACCTCTCTGGTTGTAGACAATAGGTATTGTTGTCGGCCGTTAGCAACTAAGGATACGTGTGAATGCATCCCACAGTAAAAGATTGTCCTATCTATTTCTACGTGACATTGGAAAACGTGAGATTCTGTGAACTCAGCTAGTTGCAGCAGCTGTACTCGTTCCTGTTGTTCGATAGGCTTAATGTCGTTTTGTTCACAATTTGGTGTATCGATAATAGAATATGTGGAGACGTTAAGTGTGGGTCCTCCACAGTCGAATCCTACGAGAGCCGTTATTCCCGTAGTGAAGGCTAAGAGTATTGTCGTTGACAGTAATGACTTCATGTTGCTTGATTGATTTCCGTTCGTCGACTGACGTCTAGGGTTGATATGTCGAGGTATATATTGTCGGTCGGTGAGGGGGGGAGAGGGTTTTAGGGATTTGATTTCAGGATCAGATTTCACTCTGCGCGGGGGTCCGAACCCTACTTCGTCTAAAGGATCAGGTTTCCTTCTAGTAACATTGGTTTCCTTTAACTTATTTCTTGTGAGATGGAAGGAGTCGTGGTTCTCCTTTAATGTTGTTTTATTACATGCCCTTTCGATTCGCGATTGAGCTGTTCTATTTTGCACAACGTAAGATTGTTTTGAATTTTCTATTACAGGATCGTCCTCGGTTTCTTCCACCTCTAACGCAGGGAGGGAGAAGTTTGCCGCTTTGGATGATGCGTTTACGCACCGTAGGATCGCTATCCCGTTTCGATTTGTGACGACACAGTCGCCTAGGTATACATTTTCGCTTATTTCTGTGCGTTTTATATAGCCTACATCGGCTCCGTAGCATCTTATCGCAATGCATGCACTCGTTCGGGCTTCAATGGCGTGTTCGATTTGGTTTATGAAAGGAATTTTTACATTGTCCTTCGCGATTTGTTCCGACTTAAAATCTGTGACTGCCCCTTCTCGGAAGAAAGGAGCTCCTAGTAACCCGTCTATATTTTGGGGTATACCGTTTGGTACTAAGTGGAACTTTGTCGGGACGTTGCAAACGTCGATTGCTAACGTACCGGAGGAGAGTTCATAGGCGTCTCCGAAACCATGAATAAGAATCTGTTCGTCTTTATTTATTTCTGCGCTAGATTTGACGCACGACGGTTTAACAAGGTTAATTTCCGATCCCGTGTCTATCAACAATTCGCACTCCCTATTTAATTGAGGGGCATTTAACTTTATCCTCGCGGTAGGTGTATTCGAACCGATATTAACTGACGAGACTTGGGCCTGTTCGTACCGTGTTAATTTTCCTTCGGCTGAATCACGTTTTTCCGTTATGAGAATTTCATTTTTGTCTTTTAACGCTTGGTTATGCGCTTTAGGTTTCACGGGTGCGGCACGACGCTTTCCTTGTTTGATTTCTTCCGCGTTCCTTTGTGAGTTTAATAGCGGTAGTGTAATATTCTTGTACACGATTTGTTGCTTCTCGACTGAGAGTTCTACTTTATTATTAAAGAATGGGGAGCCAAGTATCCCGTCTAAGTTTAGCGGAAAGTGGTTTGGAACTATATGAAATACTGTCGGAATACAGTTCGCTAAATCTACTTTAACTTGCCCGAGAGTCATGATGGCACCCTCGGATACTCCTTGTATTTCAATTTCCTTTTCCTTAACTATTTCGGTTCCGGGCTTTAGGCTATTCTCTCGTAATATATTTATTTCAAGGTCTGAATTTATTAGAAATTCGCGCTTCCCTACTAACTGGGGTGCAGAAGTTATTACGCGCAAGATCGGTGCGTTTAACGCAAGGTTAACGGTAGTGACTGGTTGTGGTTTTCGTCGACTATTGTTGTCGGTATTATTTTTCGAAATTTTTCGGGGGACGGTTGATCGTTGTTTTACCGCGTCGCTGTATGATAGTGAATTTACTGGTGCGACGAGCTGGTTTCTGGTTTGCTCGTTTCTATTACCATATTTGTCAATTTCCTTTCTTTCGCGGCCTCCCTTCCCGGTTTGGTCGGGAGGCTTGCCTCGTTTCCCTGACCGTTTTCTGCCACGTATTGACGTTTCCTACACTCATGAATATCATGTCCTTCGCGCTTACAATATTGGCAAAATTTATTCGTCTCGGTGGGAAATTTCTCGCGGGACTCACGGTAAGAATGATATTCATTCTTTAGGAGTGGTTCTCGGAACGGCTTGTTTGCATCGTAATATCTACGTTGTGGTTCCGTGTAATCGCTATCGCGTTTCGGTTCTCGGTACGCGTTTTTGCTGAGCGGTTCTTGGTATCGTATATCTAGATTACTGCGCCGGGTGTCACGACGGGTATCGAATAAATTCTCTCGGCCGTCGCGCCAAGTGTCGCGACGGTTGTCAGTGAAATTTGCGCGTTTCGTTTCGCGGAATGTCCGGTCTCTGGTATCGTTCCAGGTATTTTGATGCACGGGTGGGTGATAATACTGATCTTGGAAATTCACGCGCTTGGTATATACGTTTTCTCGCGGGGTTCCTCTATCGCGTAATTTATCTTGTTCAAACAGTTTATAAGCCCTAATGGCGTCGTCATACAATACGTATAATGGGGAGGAGTAATGCACTCGTATTTCTAATCGTAATTGTGGGATTAGACCTCTTATGAAACTTCTCGCGGTGAGGGTATTTACTTCCTCTATATCTACTTCCCATTCCGCGATATCGATAATGGCAGTTCTAAGGTCCTTCACACGACTTATGAAATTTATTATATGTTCGTTAGGAAATTGCTGTATGCTCGCGAGTTCTCCACGGTATTGTTCGACTGTTTTATATGGACATAATACTTCGCATAATCGTTTTGATAAATCGGAAATTGAATTGCACACGTGATCTTCTATAGCGAGATATGCGCGTCCACGGAGTTTGTTCTGAATTAATTTGACCAGTGTTCCTTCCGCGCTAGGGGGTACGACTTCTTTCGCTCTTTTGCATTCTCGGATAAATTGGAATACGGAGTGGTTATATCCGTCAAATACGGGAATGAATTCTAAAGCTTGTCTGAGTGTAAATTCAGAAGGTTCGTTTACGTAAATTTTTCCTACGGGAGTCTTTTCCATAGTTTCTTCTGCGTAAGTTTTCTCTAAATTTTCTCCTACAGAAATTTTCTCTAGGGTTTCTTCTACAGGAATTTCTTCACGAGGTTCACGGCGTTCTAAACGTATTAACTGCGGTTCATTTGCGGCCTCATGCCTGATTTGTTCTAATTCTTTGCGAATGTCTGACAATTCTAATTTATACATGCGAGTATAATCTTCGAAAGCCTTCTCTTGGGCTCTAATTTCGACTTCACGTGCATATAATTGTTTTTGAAGTTCATATAACTCTTCCGCTGTCGGTGCGGGAACGTCTTTAGTTTGCGGGGAAGCCATTATTATTTCTTAATTGAATTACACGCGATTCCGAAGGTGAATTCGCGCCTCGGAAATTATCCTGTCAATGCTCGAAAACGTTCGAGTGACCGTCGTCACGTCCTACCGACTGCGCCAATTTTATTTGTTACGTCCCGGTTCGGCGATTCGCGATTGCAGGGAAATCCGCGTTATCCCGGAAACGTATTAACTGTTTGACGGTCTTTGACCCAAATGGTACTTGCGCCCAAATCTGATCTGGACTCGAACAAATCGAACACGTCAAAGACTTCTTCCGAAAGCGAAAACGTTCACTCCGATCGCGTTGTTCACTGTAACCGCGACATTCACACACGCGCGTTTATGAAATATCTAGGTTTTGACTCACCGCTTTAGAGCGCTTGCCTTAATATTCTATTTCTCCATGCCCAATAGCCGTCATAGCGTGGATCCTCAATCCAGACGTCGGTGGGATCAGGGATGTATCGCACGGAGATGGGTGTCAGCTTCCACGGAATACTGACTGGATTTTCCACCCTGATGTTGATTCTGGCCGCTCCGCTGAGTTTGGTGTCACTCAGAATTCGGCAGCGCACCTTCCTGGCAACGGCAGCAGCGAAGACAGCTTCAAGATGTGAATTCACCGCATCGGTGTCGAATGGGTTTAATGTGCGCGTGTCACCCGCGTGGTTGGTGACGATTTCTAACTGCGATTCTAAAGATTCCAAAATTCTCGCGGCGCGTGCTAGTTTAGCTAGCTGAGCCTTCCTTCCGGCGCGTCTAGTGCGTCTCATTTGCGGGAAGGTAATTAAGTGACGGTACGTCAATATTTATTCCATTTCGCGGATAAATTCTAATAAATCACTCAACTTTCACTAGAAGTCGATTGTCGGAGCGGATCAAGTCCGATCTCTCGTGGCAACCTTCTAATAGTGACAGGTGAGGACAACTTTCTAACACTTCGTCTTTGTTCACAGGATTCCCGTCGGAGCGGATCAAGTCCTGTCTCTCGGGACGGTTCACGCTGGCTCAACGACGAATATTTTATTAAAACATGAACACAACTGAATTTAATTCACTACACGAGCACCGTTGGATTGTAGGATGATGAAAGGATTTTAATGAAATAAATGGTAGCACTGTTAACTAATGAAATATATTCTAAGTACTAAATACACTTTTGAATATTAATGTGTAATACGTAATGCCTCTAGATGCGAGGGCTTGTTTATTCGAAGGCTCGCGTACACGACTGAGTTCATCTCGACTGTTCCCGTGAAGCTCCTGAACTCAACTGACTGTTAGCTCGACTCTAACTCGACCGCTCCCGTGAGGCTCCCGAACTCGACTGCCTTGGAGACTGTGCTCACTGTCGGAACGTAAGCGTCGGAGAAGGAGTCGCGAAAAGTGGGGAGCCAATTAGCGAAGACTGGTCCCACCGTTGAGCAGACCGCCGCGTCAGCAGTACGTGCTTCGATAAGTGCACGTGCATGGCTCGGTCTTGGCTTGTCGCGCGTGCCTTATCTTTGTCGATGCAGCATCCGGTGGTCCGAGGCTACCTCGGCCCCTTATCTCTGCTGAC
Source organism: Halictus rubicundus (assembly GCF_050948215.1). Taxonomy (NCBI): domain Eukaryota; kingdom Metazoa; phylum Arthropoda; class Insecta; order Hymenoptera; family Halictidae; genus Halictus; species Halictus rubicundus. The sequence goes on along the minus strand of NW_027489143.1, from coordinate 33,953 downwards.
GCTGCGTTCTCGGAATTGTACGTGCTTCGATAAGTGCACGTGCACTGCTCGGTCTTGGCTTGCCGCGCGTGCCTTATCTTTGTTGACGCTGCGTTCTCGGAATTGCCATTGGCGTATGCACGCTGAATTTTACATGTTTCATTGGCGTACGTACTAGGATATTCTAACATTATTGTTACATTAATTATTCTTAATTTTTACGTGTGCGTTGGGTGTTAGTGTACTTATTAACTATGTGTTTGTGTTACAGAGTTCGTGTGCTTAATTTCTACGCTTATTATTTAACAATCAAGGTACGTACGATGCGCGTTTGTCGCGTTCTTTCTTACAATAGTTATACTACGATTATTTTATGAGCGTGGTTATTTACATGCATGATGGTGAGTTATGACTGTTCTTTCTATAGGCAATTCTTCGCGACATTCATTCTCGCATAGTTATATGATAATTTATTAGTTAATTACATTTATTATTTTTATTCTAGGTTTGATGGTTCTAAATCAAACGTCGGAGGTTACGACCGACGTCACAAGTCGAAATCGTGTTTTCTGCAACAATTCGGTGGTTCTCGATCATTTTCGTTCGTTTTCATGCAAATTAAGCGTTTCAGAGTGCGAATACGCGATTCTGGTCAGAAACGGCGGATTCGCGTAGAGAATCGCTGATTCTGCGATAAACTAGTCGAAATCGTGTTTTCTGCTCCAATTCCGCGATTTTCGATCATTTTCGTTCGTTTTCATGCAAATTAAGCGTTTCGCGTAGAGAATCGCTGATTCTGCGATAAACTAGTCGAGATCGTGTTTTCTGCTACAATTCGGTGATTTTCGATCATTTTCGTTCGTTTTCATGCAAATTAAGCGTTTCAGAGTGCGAATACGCGATTCTGGTCAGAAACGGCGGATTCGCGTAGAGAATCGCTGATTCTGCGATAAACTAGTCGAGATCGTGTTTTCTGCTACAATTCGGTGATTTTCGATCATTTTCGTTCGTTTTCATGCAAATTAAGCGTTTCGCGTAGAGAATCGCTGATTCTGCGATAAACTAGTCGAGATCGTGTTTTCTCCTACAATTCGGTGGTTTTCGATTATTTTCGTTCGTTTTCATGCAAATTAAGCGTTTCGCGTAGAGAATCGCTGATTCTGCGATAAACTAGTCGAGATCGTGTTTTCTGCTACAATTCGGTGATTTTCGATCATTTTCGTTCGTTTTCATGCAAATTAAGCGTTTCGCGTAGAGAATCGCTGATTCTGCGATAAACTAGTCGAGATCGTGTTTTCTGCTACAATTCGGTGATTTTCGATCATTTTCGTTCGTTTTCATGCAAATTAAGCGTTTCGCGTAGAGATTCTCTGATTCTGCGACAAACTAGTCGAAATCGTGTTTTCTGCAACAATTCGTCGATTTTCGATCATTTTCGTTCGTTTTCATGCAAATTAAACGTTTCAGCGTGCCAATATGCGATTCTGGTCAGAAACGGCGGATTCGCGTAGAGAATCGCTGATTCTGCGATAAACTAGTCGAAATCGTGTTTTCTGCTCCAATTCCGCGATTTTCGATCATTTTCGTTCGTTTTCATGCAAATTAAGCGTTTCGCGTACAGAATCGCTGATTCTGCGATAAACTAGTCGAAATCGTGTTTTCTGCAACAATTCGGTGGTTCTCGATCATTTTCGTTCGTTTTCATGCAAATTAAGCGTTTCAGAGTGCGAATACGCGATTCTGGTCAGAAACGGCGGATTCGCGTAGAGAATCGCTGATTCTGCGATAAACTAGTCGAAAACGTGTTTTCTGCCACAATTCGGCGATTTTCGATCATTTTTGTTCGTTTTCATGCAAATTAAGCGTTTCGCGTACAGAATCGCTGATTCTGCGATAAACTAGTCGAAATCGTGTTTTCTGCAACAATTCGGTGGTTCTCGATCATTTTCGTTCGTTTTCATGCAAATTAAGCGTTTCAGAGTGCGAATACGCGATTCTGGTCAGAAACGGCGGATTCGCGTAGAGAATCGCTGATTCTGCGATAAACTAGTCGAAATCGTGTTTTCTGCTCCAATTCCGCGATTTTCGATCATTTTCGTTCGTTTTCATGCAAATTAAGCGTTTCGCGTAGAGAATCGCTGATTCTGCGATAAACTAGTCGAGATCGTGTTTTCTGCTACAATTCGGTGATTTTCGATCATTTTCGTTCGTTTTCATGCAAATTAAGCGTTTCGCGTAGAGAATCGCTGATTCTGCGATAAACTAGTCGAGATCATGTTTTCTGCTACAATTCGGTGATTTTCGATCATTTTCGTTCGTTTTCATGCAAATTAAGCGTTTCGCGTAGAGAATCGCTGATTCTGCGATAAACTAGTCGAGATCGTGTTTTCTGCTACAATTCGGTGATTTTCGATCATTTTCGTTCGTTTTCATGCAAATTAAGCGTTTCGCGTAGAGAATCGCTGATTCTGCGATAAACTAGTCGAGATCGTGTTTTCTGCTACAATTCGGTGATTTTCGATCATTTTCGTTCGTTTTCATGCAAATTAAGCGTTTCGCGTAGAGAATCGCTGATTCTGCGATAAACTAGTCGAGATCGTGTTTTCTCCTACAATTCGGTGGTTTTCGATTATTTTCGTTCGTTTTCATGCAAATTAAGCGTTTCGCGTAGAGAATCGCTGATTCTGCGATAAACTAGTCGAGATCGTGTTTTCTGCTACAATTCGGTGATTTTCGATCATTTTCGTTCGTTTTCATGCAAATTAAGCGTTTCGCGTAGAGAATCGCTGATTCTGCGATAAACTAGTCGAAATCGTGTTTTCTGCTCCAATTCCGCGATTTTCGATAATTTTCGTTCGTTTTCATGCAAATTAAGCGTTTCGCGTACAGAATCGCTGATTCTGCGATAAACTAGTCGAAATCGTGTTTTCTGCAACAATTCGGTGGTTCTCGATCATTTTCGTTCGTTTTCATGCAAATTAAGCGTTTCAGAGTGCGAATACGCGATTCTGGTCAGAAACGGCGGATTCGCGTAGAGAATCGCTGATTCTGCGATAATCTAGTCGAAATCGTGTTTTCTGCTCCAATTCCGCGATTTTCGATCATTTTCGTTCGTTTTCATGCAAATTAAGCGTTTTGCGTAGAGAATCGCTGATTCTGCGATAAACTAGTCGAGATCGTGTTTTCTGCTACAATTCGGTGATTTTCGATCATTTTCGTTCGTTTTCATGCAAATTAAGCGTTTCGCGTAGAGAATCGCTGATTCTGCGATAAACTAGTCGAGATCGTGTTTTCTGCTACAATTCGGTGATTTTCGATCATTTTCGTTCGTTTTCATGCAAATTAAGCGTTTCGCGTAGAGAATCGCTGATTCTGCGATAAACTAGTCGAGATCGTGTTTTCTGCTACAATTCGGTGATTTTCGATCATTTTCGTTCGTTTTCATGCAAATTAAGCGTTTCGCGTAGAGAATCGCTGATTCTGCGATAAACTAGTCGAGATCGTGTTTTCTCCTACAATTCGGTGGTTTTCGATTATTTTCGTTCGTTTTCATGCAAATTAAGCGTTTCGCGTAGAGAATCGCTGATTCTGCGATAAACTAGTCGAGATCGTGTTTTCTGCTACAATTCGGTGATTTTCGATCATTTTCGTTCGTTTTCATGCAAATTAAGCGTTTCGCGTAGAGAATCGCTGATTCTGCGATAAACTAGTCGAGATCGTGTTTTCTCCTACAATTCGGTGGTTTTCGATTATTTTCGTTCGTTTTCATGCAAATTAAGCGTTTCGCGTAGAGAATCGCTGATTCTGCGATAAACTAGTCGAGATCGTGTTTTCTGCTACAATTCGGTGATTTTCGATCATTTTCGTTCGTTTTCATGCAAATTAAGCGTTTCGCGTAGAGAATCGCTGATTCTGCGATAAACTAGTCGAAATCGTGTTTTCTGCAACAATTCGGTGGTTCTCGATCATTTTCGTTCGTTTTCATGCAAATTAGGCGTTTCGCGTAGAGATTCTCTGATTCTGCGACAAACTAGTCGAAATCGTGTTTTCTGCAACAATTCGTCGATTTTCGATCATTTTCGTTCGTTTTCATGCAAATTAAACGTTTCAGCGTGCCAATATGCGATTCTGGTCAGAAACGGCGGATTCGCGTAGAGAATCGCTGATTCTGCGATAAACTAGTCGAAATCGTGTTTTCTGCAACAATTCGGTGGTTCTCGATCATTTTCGTTCGTTTTCATGCAAATTAAGCGTTTCAGAGTGCGAATACGCGATTCTGGTCAGAAACGGCGGACTCGCGTAGAGAATCGCTGATTCTGCGATAAACTAGTCGAAAACGTGTTTTCTGCCACAATTCGGCGATTTTCGATCATTTTCGTTCGTTTTCATGCAAATTAAGCGTTTCGCGTAGAGAATCGCTGATTCTGCGATAAACTGGTCGAAAACGTGTTTTATATTACAATTCGGTGATTTTCGATCATTTTCTTTCGTTTTCATGCAAATTACACGTTTCGCGTATAGAATCGGTGATTCTGCGACAAACTAGTCGAAAACGTGTTTTCTGCTATAATTCGCTGATTTTCCATCATTTTCGTTCGTTTTCATGCAAATTAAACGTTTCAGCGTGCCAATATGCGATTCTGGTCAGAAACGGCGGATTCGCGTAGAGAATCGCTGATTCTGCGATAAACTGGTCGAAAACGTGTTTTATATTACAATTCGGTGATTTTCGATCATTTTCTTTCGTTTTCATGCAAATTACACGTTTCGCGTATAGAATCGGTGATTCTGCGACAAACTAGTCGAAAACGTGTTTTCTGCTATAATTCGCTGATTTTCCATCATTTTCGTTCGTTTTCATGCAAATTAAACGTGTCAGCGTGCCAATATGCGATTCTGGTCAGAAACGGCGGATTCGCGTAGAGAATCGCTGATTCTGCGATAAACTAGTCGAAATCGTGTTTTCTGCTCCAATTCGGCGATTTTCGATCATTTTCGTTCGTTTTCGTGCAAATTAAACGTTTCAGCGTGCCAATATGCGATTCTGGTCAGAAACGGCGGATTCGCGTAGAGAATCGCTGATTCTGCGATAAACTAGTCGAAAACGTGTTTTCTGCCACAATTCGGCGATTTTCGATCATTTTCGTTCGTTTTCATGCAAATTAAGCGTTTCGCGTACAGAATCGCTGATTCTGCGATAAACTAGTCGAAAACGTGTTTTCTGTCACAATTCGTCGATTTTCGATCATTTTCTTTCGTTTTCATGCAAATTACACGTTTCGCGTATAGAATCGGTGATTCTGCGACAAACTAGTCGAAAACGTGTTTTCTGTCACAATTCGTCGATTTTCGATCATTTTCTTTCGTTTTCATGCAAATTACACGTTTCGCGTATAGAATCGGTGATTCTGCGACAAACTAGTCGAAAACGTGTTTTCTGCTATAATTCGCTGATTTTCCATCATTTTCGTTCGTTTTCATGCAAATTAAACGTGTCAGCGTGCCAATATGCGATTCTGGTCAGAAACGGCGGATTCGCGTAGAGAATCGCTGATTCTGCGATAAACTAGTCGAAATCGTGTTTTCTGCTCCAATTCGGCGTTTTTCGATCATTTTCGTTCGTTTTCGTGCAAATTAAACGTTTCAGCGTGCCAATATGCGATTCTGGTCAGAAACGGCGGATTCGCGTAGAGAATCGCTGATTCTGCGATAAACTAGTCGAAAACGTGTTTTCTGCCACAATTCGGCGATTTTCGATCATTTTCGTTCGTTTTCATGCAAATTAAGCGTTTCGCGTACAGAATCGCTGATTCTGCGATAAACTAGTCGAAAACGTGTTTTCTGTCACAATTCGTCGATTTTCGATCATTTTCGTTCGTTTTCATGCAAATTAAACGTTTCAGCGTGCCAATATGCGATTCTGGTCAGAAACGGCGGATTCGCGTAGAGAATCGCTGATTCTGCGATAAACTAGTCGAAATCGTGTTTTCTGCTCCAATTCCGCGATTTTCGATCATTTTCGTTCGTTTTCATGCAAATTAAGCGTTTCGCGTACAGAATCGCTGATTCTGCGATAAACTAGTCGAAAACGTGTTTTCTGTCACAATTCGTCGATTTTCGATCATTTTCGTTCGTTTTCATGCAAATTAAACGTTTCAGCGTGCCAATATGCGATTCTGGTCAGAAACGGCGGATTCGCGTAGAGAATCGCTGATTCTGCGATAAACTGGTCGAAAACGTGTTTTATATTACAATTCGGTGATTTTCGATCATTTTCTTTCGTTTTCATGCAAATTAAACGTGTCAGCGTGCCAATATGCGATTCTGGTCAGAAACGGCGGATTCGCGTAGAGAATCGCTGATTCTGCGATAAACTAGTCGAAATCGTGTTTTCTGCTCCAATTCGGCGTTTTTCGATCATTTTCGTTCCTTTTCGTGCAAATTAAACGTTTCAGCGTGCCAATATGCGATTCTGGTCAGAAACGGCGGATTCGCGTAGAGAATCGCTGATTCTGCGATAAACTAGTCGAAAACGTGTTTTCTGCCACAATTCGGCGATTTTCGATCATTTTCGTTCGTTTTCATGCAAATTAAGCGTTTCGCGTACAGAATCGCTGATTCTGCGATAAACTAGTCGAAAACGTGTTTTCTGTCACAATTCGTCGATTTTCGATCATTTTCGTTCGTTTTCATGCAAATTAAACGTTTCAGCGTGCCAATATGCGATTCTGGTCAGAAACGGCGGATTCGCGTAGAGAATCGCTGATTCTGCGATAAACTGGTCGAAAACGTGTTTTATATTACAATTCGGTGATTTTCGATCATTTTATTTCGTTTTCATGCAAATTACACGTTTCGCGTATAGAATCGGTGATTCTGCGACAAACTAGTCGAAAACGTGTTTTCTGCTATAATTCGCTGATT
>NW_027489143.1:0-26950 GCF_050948215.1 Halictus rubicundus | reverse complement strand
TGTAATATAAAACACGTTTTCGACCAGTTTATCGCAGAATCATTGATTCCCTACGCGAAACGCTTAATTTGCATGAAAGCGAACGAAAATGATCGAAAATCGACGAATTGTGACAGAAAACACGTTTTCGACTAGTTTATCGCAGAATCATCGATTCCCTACGCGAAACGCTTAATTTGCATGAAAACGAACGAAAATGATCGAAAATCGACGAATTGTGACAGAAACACACGTTTTCGACTAGTTTATCGCAGAATCAGCTATTCTCTACGCGAATCCGCCGTTTCTTACCAGAATCGCGTATTCGCACTCTGAAACGCTTAATTTGCATGAAAACGAACGAAAATGATCGAGAATCGCCGAATTGTTGCAGAAAACACGATTTCGACTAGTTTATCGCAGAATCAGCGATTCTGTACGCGAAACGCTTAATTTGCATGAAAACGAACGAAAATGATCGAAAATTGCGGAATTGGATCAGAAAACACGATTTCGACTAGTTTATCGCAGAATCAGCGATTCTCTACGCGAATCCGCCGTTTCTTACCAGAATCGCGTATTCGCACTCTGAAACGCTTAATTTGCATGAAAACGATCGAAAATGATCGAAAATCGACGAATTGTGACAGAAAACACGATTTCGACTAGTTTATCGCAGAATCAGCGATTCCCTACGCGAAACGCTTAATTTGCATGAAAACGAACGAAAATGATCGAAAATCGACGAATTGTGACAGAACACACGTTTTCGACTAGTTTATCGCAGAATCAGCTATTCTCTACGCGAATCCGCCGTTTCTTACCAGAATCGCGTATTCGCACTCTGAAACGCTTAATTTGCATGAAAACGATCGAAAATGATGGAAAATCAGCGAATTATAGCAGAAAACACGTTTTCGACTAGTTTTGTCGCAGAATCAGCGATTCTATACGCGAAACGCTTAATTTGCATGAAAACGAACGAAAATGATCGAAAATCGACGAATTGTGACAGAACACACGTTTTCGACTAGTTTATCGCAGAATCAGCTATTCTCTACGCGAATCCGCCGTTTCTGACCAGAATCGCAATATTGGCACGCTGAAACGTTTAATTTGCATGAAAACGAACGAAAATGATCGAAAATCGACGAATTGTGACAGAACACACGTTTTCGACTAGTTTATCGCAGAATCAGCTATTCTCTACGCGAATCCGCCGTTTCTGACCAGAATCGCATATTGGCACGCTGAAACGTTTAATTTGCATGAAAACGAACGAAAATGATCGAAATCACCGAATTGTAATATAAAACACGTTTTCGACCAGTTTATCGCAGAATCATCGATTCCCTACGCGAAACGCTTAATTTGCATGAAAGCGAACGAAAATGATCGAAAATCGACGAATTGTGTCAGAAAACACGTTTTCGACTAGTTTATCGCAGAATCATCGATTCCCTACGCGAAACGCTTAATTTGCATGAAAACGAACGAAAATGATCGAAAATCGACGAATTGTGACAGAACACACGTTTTCGACTAGTTTATCGCAGAATCAGCTATTCTCTACGCGAATCCGCCGTTTCTTACCAGAATCGCGTATTCGCACTCTGAAACGTTTAATTTGCATGAAAACGATCGAAAATGATGGAAAATCAGCGAATTATAGCAGAAAACACGTTTTCGACTAGTTTGTCGCAGAATCAGCGATTCTATACGCGAAACGCTTAATTTGCATGAAAACGAACGAAAATGATCGAAAATCGACGAATTGTGACAGAACACACGTTTTCGACTAGTTTATCGCAGAATCAGCTATTCTCTACGCGAATCCGCCGTTTCTGACCAGAATCGCATATTGGCACGCTGAAACGTTTAATTTGCATGAAAACGAACGAAAATGATCGAAAATCGACGAATTGTGACAGAACACACGTTTTCGACCAGTTTATCGCAGAATCATCGATTCCCTACGCGAAACGCTTAATTTGCATGAAAGCGAACGAAAATGATCGAAAATCGCCGAATTGGAGCAGAAAACACGTTTTCGACTAGTTTATCGCAGAATCAGCTATTCTCTACGCGAATCCGCCGTTTCTTACCAGAATCGCGTATTCGCACTCTGAAACGCTTAATTTGCATGAAAACGATCGAAAATGATCGAAAATCGACGAATTGTGACAGAAAACACGATTTCGACTAGTTTATCGCAGAATCAGCGATTCCCTACGCGAAACGCTTAATTTGCATGAAAACGAACGAAAATGATCGAAAATCGACGAATTGTGACAGAACACACGTTTTCGACTAGTTTATCGCAGAATCAGCTATTCTCTACGCGAATCCGCCGTTTCTTACCAGAATCGCGTATTCGCACTCTGAAACGTTTAATTTGCATGAAAACGATCGAAAATGATGGAAAATCAGCGAATTATAGCAGAAAACACGTTTTCGACTAGTTTGTCGCAGAATCAGCGATTCTATACGCGAAACGCTTAATTTGCATGAAAACGAACGAAAATGATCGAAAATCGACGAATTGTGACAGAACACACGTTTTCGACTAGTTTATCGCAGAATCAGCTATTCTCTACGCGAATCCGCCGTTTCTTACCAGAATCGCGTATTCGCACTCTGAAACGCTTAATTTGCATGAAAACGAACGAAAATGATCGAGAATCGCCGAATTGTTGCAGAAAAACACGATTTCGACTAGTTTATCGCAGAATCAGCGATTCTGTACGCGAAACGCTTAATTTGCATGAAAACGAACGAAAATGATCGAAAATCGCGGAATTGGATCAGAAAACACGATTTCGACTAGTTTATCGCAGAATCAGCGATTCTGTACGCGAAACGCTTAATTTGCATGAAAACGAACGAAAATGATCGAAAATCGCGGAATTGGATCAGAAAACACGATTTCGACTAGTTTATCGCAGAATCAGCGATTCTCTACGCGAATCCGCCGTTTCTGACCAGAATCGCGTATTCGCACTCTGAAACGCTTAATTTGCATGAAAACGAACGAAAATGATCGAAAATCGCCGAATTGTGGCAGGAAACACGTTTTCGACTAGTTTATCGCAGAATCAGCGATTCTCTACGCGAATCCGGCGTTTCTGACCAGAATCGCGTATTCGCACTCTGAAACGCCTAATTTGCATGAAAACGAACAAAAATGATCGAAAATCGCCGAATTGGAGCAGAAAACACGTTTTCGACTAGTTTATCGCAGAATCAGCGATTCTCTACGCGAATCCGCCGTTTCTGACCCAGAATCGCGTATTCGCACTCTGAAACGTTTAATTTGCATGAAAACGATCGAAAATGATGGAAAATCAGCGAATTATAGCAGAAAACACGTTTTCGACTAGTTTGTCGCAGAATCAGCGATTCTGTACGCGAAACGCTTAATTTGCATGAAAACGAACAAAAATGATCGAAAATCGCCGAATTGGAGCAGAAAACACGTTTTCGACTAGTTTATCGCAGAATCAGCTATTCTCTACGCGAATCCGCCGTTTCTTACCAGAATCGCGTATTCGCACTCTGAAACGCTTAATTTGCATGAAAACGATCGAAAATGATCGAAAATCGACGAATTGTGACAGAAAACACGATTTCGACTAGTTTATCGCAGAATCAGCGATTCCCTACGCGAAACGCTTAATTTGCATGAAAACGAACGAAAATGATCGAAAATCGACGAATTGTGACAGAACACACGTTTTCGACTAGTTTATCGCAGAATCAGCTATTCTCTACGCGAATCCGCCGTTTCTGACCAGAATCGCATATTGGCACGCTGAAACGTTTAATTTGCATGAAAACGAACGAAAATGATCGAAAATCGACGAATTGTGACAGAACACACGTTTTCGACCAGTTTATCGCAGAATCATCGATTCCCCTACGCGAAACGCTTAATTTGCATGAAAGCGAACGAAAATGATCGAAAATCGCCGAATTGGAGCAGAAAACACGTTTTCGACTAGTTTATCGCAGAATCAGCTATTCTCTACGCGAATCCGCCGTTTCTTACCAGAATCGCGTATTCGCACTCTGAAACGCTTAATTTGCATGAAAACGATCGAAAATGATCGAAAATCGACGAATTGTGACAGAAAACACGATTTCGACTAGTTTATCGCAGAATCAGCGATTCCCTACGCGAAACGCTTAATTTGCATGAAAACGAACGAAAATGATCGAAAATCGACGAATTGTGACAGAACACACGTTTTCGACTAGTTTATCGCAGAATCAGCTATTCTCTACGCGAATCCGCCGTTTCTTACCAGAATCGCGTATTCGCACTCTGAAACGTTTAATTTGCATGAAAACGATCGAAAATGATGGAAAATCAGCGAATTATAGCAGAAAACACGTTTTCGACTAGTTTGTCGCAGAATCAGCGATTCTATACGCGAAACGCTTAATTTGCATGAAAACGAACGAAAATGATCGAAAATCGACGAATTGTGACAGAACACACGTTTTCGACTAGTTTATCGCAGAATCAGCTATTCTCTACGCGAATCCGCCGTTTCTTACCAGAATCGCGTATTCGCACTCTGAAACGCTTAATTTGCATGAAAACGAACGAAAATGATCGAGAATCGCCGAATTGTTGCAGAAAACACGATTTCGACTAGTTTATCGCAGAATCAGCGATTCTGTACGCGAAACGCTTAATTTGCATGAAAACGAACGAAAATGATCGAAAATCGCGGAATTGGATCAGAAAACACGATTTCGACTAGTTTATCGCAGAATCAGCGATTCTGTACGCGAAACGCTTAATTTGCATGAAAACGAACGAAAATGATCGAAAATCGCGGAATTGGATCAGAAAACACGATTTCGACTAGTTTATCGCAGAATCAGCGATTCTCTACGCGAATCCGCCGTTTCTGACCAGAATCGCATATTGGCACGCTGAAACGTTTAATTTGCATGAAAACGAACGAAAATGATCGAAAATCGACGAATTGTTGCAGAAAACACGATTTCGACTAGTTTGTCGCAGAATCAGAGAATCTCTACGCGAAACGCTTAATTTGCATGAAAACGAACGAAAATGATCGAAAATCGCCGAATGGGAGCAGAAAACACGATTTCGACTAGTTTATCGCAGAATCAGCGATTCTCTACGCGAATCCGCCGTTTCTTACCAGAATCGCGTATTCGCACTCTGAAACGCTTAATTTGCATGAAAACGATCGAAAATGATCGAAAATCGACGAATTGTGACAGAAAACACGTTTTCGACTAGTTTATCGCAGAATCAGCTATTCTCTACGCGAATCCGCCGTTTCTTACCAGAATCGCGTATTCGCACTCTGAAACGCCTAATTTGCATGAAAACGAACAAAAATGATCGAAAATCGACGAATTGTGACAGAAAACACGATTTCGACTAGTTTATCGCAGAATCAGCGATTCCCTACGCGAAACGCTTAATTTGCATGAAAACGAACGAAAATGATCGAAAATCGACGAATTGTGACAGAACACACGTTTTCGACTAGTTTATCGCAGAATCAGCTATTCTCTACGCGAATCCGCCGTTTCTTACCAGAATCGCGTATTCGCACTCTGAAACGTTTAATTTGCATGAAAACGATCGAAAATGATGGAAAATCAGCGAATTATAGCAGAAAACACGTTTTCGACTAGTTTGTCGCAGAATCAGCGATTCTATACGCGAAACGCTTAATTTGCATGAAAACGAACGAAAATGATCGAAAATCGACGAATTGTGACAGAACACACGTTTTCGACTAGTTTATCGCAGAATCAGCTATTCTCTACGCGAATCCGCCGTTTCTTACCAGAATCGCGTATTCGCACTCTGAAACGCTTAATTTGCATGAAAACGAACGAAAATGATCGAGAATCGCCGAATTGTTGCAGAAAACACGATTTCGACTAGTTTATCGCAGAATCAGCGATTCTGTACGCGAAACGCTTAATTTGCATGAAAACGAACGAAAATGATCGAAAATCGCGGAATTGGATCAGAAAACACGATTTCGACTAGTTTATCGCAGAATCAGCGATTCTGTACGCGAAACGCTTAATTTGCATGAAAACGAACGAAAATGATCGAAAATCGCGGAATTGATCAGAAAACACGATTTCGACTAGTTTATTCGCAGAATCAGCGATTCTCTACGCGAATCCGCCGTTTCTGACCAGAATCGCATATTGGCACGCTGAAACGTTTAATTTGCATGAAAACGAACGAAAATGATCGAAAATCGACGAATTGTTGCAGAAAACACGATTTCGACTAGTTTGTCGCAGAATCAGAGAATCTCTACGCGAAACGCTTAATTTGCATGAAAACGAACGAAAATGATCGAAAATCGCCGAATGGGAGCAGAAAACACGATTTCGACTAGTTTATCGCAGAATCAGCGATTCTCTACGCGAATCCGCCGTTTCTTTACCAGAATCGCGTATTCGCACTCTGAAACGCTTAATTTGCATGAAAACGATCGAAAATGATCGAAAATCGACGAATTGTGACAGAAAACACGTTTTCGACTAGTTTATCGCAGAATCAGCGATTCTCTACGCGAATCCGGCGTTTCTGACCAGAATCGCGTATTCGCACTCTGAAACGCCTAATTTGCATGAAAACGAACAAAAATGATCGAAAATCGCCGAATTGGAGCAGAAAACACGTTTTCGACTAGTTTATAGCAGAATCAGCTATTCTCTACGCGAATCCGCCGTTTCTTACCAGAATCGCGTATTCGCACTCTGAAACGCTTAATTTGCATGAAAACGAACGAAAATGATCGAAAATCGACGAATTGTGACAGAACACACGTTTTCGACTAGTTTATCGCAGAATCAGCTATTCTCTACGCGAATCCGCCGTTTCTTACCAGAATCGCGTATTCGCACTCTGAAACGCTTAATTTGCATGAAAACGATCGAAAATGATGGAAAATCAGCGAATTATAGCAGAAAACACGTTTTCGACTAGTTTGTCGCAGAATCAGCGAATCTATACGCGAAACGCTTAATTTGCATGAAAACGAACGAAAATGATCGAAAATCGACGAATTGTGACAGAACACACGTTTTCGACTAGTTTATCGCAGAATCAGCTATTCTCTACGCGAATCCGCCGTTTCTTACCAGAATCGCGTATTCGCACTCTGAAACGTTTAATTTGCATGAAAACGATCGAAAATGATGGAAAATCAGCGAATTATAGCAGAAAACACGTTTTCGACTAGTTTGTCGCAGAATCGGCGATTCTATACGCGAAAACGCTTAATTTGCATGAAAACGAACGAAAATGATCGAAAATCGACGAATTGTGACAGAACACACGTTTTCGACTAGTTTATCGCAGAATCAGCTATTTCTCTACGCGAATCCGCCGTTTCTTACCAGAATCGCGTATTCGCACTCTGAAACGTTTAATTTGCATGAAAAACGATCGAAAATGATGGAAAATCAGCGAATTATAGCAGAAAACACGTTTCGACTAGTTTGTCGCAGAATCAGCGATTCTATACGCGAAACGCTTAATTTGCATGAAAACGAACGAAAATGATCGAAAATCGACGAATTGTGACAGAACACACGTTTTCGACTAGTTTATCGCAGAATCAGCTATTCTCTACGCGAATCCGCCGTTTCTGACCAGAATCGCATATTGGCACGCTGAAACGTTTAATTTGCATGAAAACGAACGAAAATGATCGAAAATCGACGAATTGTGACAGAACACACGTTTTCGACTAGTTTATCGCAGAATCAGCTATTCTCTACGCGAATCCGCCGTTTCTGACCAGAATCGCATATTGGCACGCTGAAACGTTTAATTTGCATGAAAACGAACGAAAATGATCGAAAATCGACGAATTGTGACAGAACACACGTTTTCGACTAGTTTATCGCAGAATCAGCTATTCTCTACGCGAATCCGCCGTTTCTGACCAGAATCGCATATTGGCACGCTGAAACGTTTAATTTGCATGAAAACGAACGAAAATGATCGAAAATCACCGAATTGTAATATAAACACGTTTTCGACTAGTCTATCGCAGAATCATCGATTCCCTACGCGAAACGCTTAATTTGCATGAAAACGAACGAAAATGATCGAAAATCGACGAATTGTGACAGAACACACGTTTTCGACTAGTTTATCGCAGAATCAGCTATTCTCTACGCGAATCCGCCTTTTCTTACCAGAATCGCGTATTCGCACTCTGAAACGCTTAATTTGCATGAAAACGAACGAAAATGATCGAGAATCGCCGAATTGTTGCAGAAAACACGATTTCGACTAGTTTATCGCAGAATCAGCGATTCTGTACGCGAAACGCTTAATTTGCATGAAAACGAACGAAAATGATCGAAAATCGCGGAATTGGATCAGAAAACACGATTTCGACTAGTTTATCGCAGAATCAGCGATTCTCTACGCGAATCCGCCGTTTCTAACCAGAATCGCATATTGGCACGCTGAAACGTTTAATTTGCATGAAAACGAACGAAAATGATGGAAAATCAGCGAATTATAGCAGAAAACACGTTTTCGACTAGTTTGTCGCAGAATCATCGATTCCCTACGCGAAACGCTTAATTTGCATGAAAACGAACGAAAATGATCGAAAATCGCCGAATGGGAGCAGAAAACACGATTTCGACTAGTTTATCGCAGAATCAGCGATTCTCTACGCGAATCCGCCGTTTCTTACCAGAATCGCGTATTCGCACTCTGAAACGCTTAATTTGCATGAAAACGATCGAAAATGATCGAAAATCGACGAATTGTGACAGAAAACACGTTTTCGACTAGTTTATCGCAGAATCAGCGATTCTCTACGCGAATCCGGCGTTTCTGACCAGAATCGCGTATTCGCACTCTGAAACGCCTAATTTGCATGAAAACGAACAAAAATGATCGAAAATCGCCGAATTGGAGCAGAAAACACGTTTTCGACTAGTTTATAGCAGAATCAGCTATTCTCTACGCGAATCCGCCGTTTCTTACCAGAATCGCGTATTCGCACTCTGAAACGCTTAATTTGCATGAAAACGAACGAAAATGATCGAAAATCGACGAATTGTGACAGAACACACGTTTTCGACTAGTTTATCGCAGAATCAGCTATTCTCTACGCGAATCCGCCGTTTCTTACCAGAATCGCGTATTCGCACTCTGAAACGCTTAATTTGCATGAAAACGATCGAAAATGATGGAAAATCAGCGAATTATAGCAGAAAACACGTTTTCGACTAGTTTGTCGCAGAATCAGCGAATCTATACGCGAAACGCTTAATTTGCATGAAAACGAACGAAAATGATCGAAAATCGACGAATTGTGACAGAACACACGTTTTCGACTAGTTTATCGCAGAATCAGCTATTCTCTACGCGAATCCGCCGTTTCTTACCAGAATCGCGTATTCGCACTCGGAAACGTTTAATTTGCATGAAAACGATCGAAAATGATGGAAAATCAGCGAATTATAGCAGAAAACACGTTTTCGACTAGTTTGTCGCAGAATCATCGATTCCCTACGCGAAACGCTTAATTTGCATGAAAACGAACGAAAATGATCGAAAATCGCCGAATGGGAGCAGAAAACACGATTTCGACTGGTTTATCGCAGAATCAGCGATTCTCTACGCGAATCCGCCGTTTCTTACCAGAATCGCGTATTCGCACTCTGAAACGCTTAATTTGCATGAAAAACGATCGAAAATGATCGAAAATCGACGAATTGTGACAGAAAACACGTTTTCGACTAGTTTATCGCAGAATCAGCGATTCTCTACGCGAATCCGGCGTTTCTGACCAGAATCGCGTATTCGCACTCTGAAACGCCTAATTTGCATGAAAACGAACAAAAATGATCGAAAATCGCCGAATTGGAGCAGAAAACACGTTTTTCGACTAGTTTATAGCAGAATCAGCTATTCTCTACGCGAATCCGCCGTTTCTTACCAGAATCGCGTATTCGCACTCTGAAACGCTTAATTTGCATGAAAACGAACGAAAATGATCGAAAATCGACGAATTGTGACAGAACACACGTTTTCGACTAGTTTATCGCAGAATCAGCTATTCTCTACGCGAATCCGCCGTTTCTTACCAGAATCGCGTATTCGCACTCTGAAACGCTTAATTTGCATGAAAACGATCGAAAATGATGGAAAATCAGCGAATTATAGCAGAAAACACGTTTTCGACTAGTTTGTCGCAGAATCAGCGAATCTATACGCGAAACGCTTAATTTGCATGAAAACGAACGAAAATGATCGAAAATCGACGAATTGTGACAGAACACACGTTTTCGACTAGTTTATCGCAGAATCAGCTATTCTCTACGCGAATCCGCCGTTTCTTACCAGAATCGCGTATTCGCACTCTGAAACGTTTAATTTGCATGAAAACGATCGAAAATGATGGAAAATCAGCGAATTATAGCAGAAAACACGTTTCGACTAGTTTGTCGCAGAATCAGCGATTCTATACGCGAAACGCTTAATTTGCATGAAAACGAACGAAAATGATCGAAAATCGACGAATTGTGACAGAACACACGTTTTCGACTAGTTTATCGCAGAATCAGCTATTCTCTACGCGAATCCGCCGTTTCTTACCAGAATCGCGTATTCGCACTCTGAAACGTTTAATTTGCATGAAAACGATCGAAAATGATGGAAAATCAGCGAATTATAGCAGAAAACACGTTTTCGACTAGTTTGTCGCAGAATCAGCGATTCTATACGCGAAACGCTTAATTTGCATGAAAACGAACGAAAATGATCGAAAATCGACGAATTGTGACAGAACACACGTTTTCGACTAGTTTATCGCAGAATCAGCTATTCTCTACGCGAATCCGCCGTTTCTGACCAGAATCGCATATTGGCACGCTGAAACGTTTAATTTGCATGAAAACGAACGAAAATGATCGAAAATCGACGAATTGTGACAGAAAACACGTTTTCGACTAGTTTATCGCAGAATCAGCTATTCTCTACGCGAATCCGCCTTTTCTTACCAGAATCGCGTATTCGCACTCTGAAACGCTTAATTTGCATGAAAACGAACGAAAATGATCGAGAATCGCCGAATTGTTGCAGAAAACACGATTTCGACTAGTTTATCGCAGAATCAGCGATTCTGTACGCGAAACGCTTAATTTGCATGAAAACGAACGAAAATGATCGAAAATCGCGGAATTGGATCAGAAAACACGATTTCGACTAGTTTATCGCAGAATCAGCGATTCTATACGCGAAACGTTTAATTTGCATGAAAACGATCGAAAATGATCGAAAATCGACGAATTGTGACAGAAAACACGTTTTCGACTAGTTTATCGCAGAATCAGCGATTCTCTACGCGAATCCGCCGTTTCTGACCAGAATAGCGTATTCGCACTCTGAAACGCTTAATTTGCATGAAAACGAACGAAAATGATCGAGAACCACCGAATTGTTGCAGAAAACACGATTTCGACTAGTTTATCGCAGAATCAGCGATTCTATACGCGAAACGTTTAATTTGCATGAAAACGATCGAAAATGATCGAAAATCGACGAATTGTGACAGAACACACGTTTTCGACTAGTTTATCGCAGAATCAGCTATTCTCTACGCGAATCCGCCGTTTCTAACCAGAATCGCATATTGGCACGCTGAAACGTTTAATTTGCATGAAAACGAACGAAAATGATGGAAAATCAGCGAATTATAGCAGAAAACACGTTTTCGACTAGTTTGTCGCAGAATCATCGATTCCCTACGCGAAACGCTTAATTTGCATGAAAACGAACGAAAATGATCGAAAATCGCCGAATGGGAGCAGAAAACACGATTTCGACTAGTTTATCGCAGAATCAGCGATTCTCTACGCGAATCCGCCGTTTCTTACCAGAATCGCGTATTCGCACTCTGAAACGCTTAATTTGCATGAAAACGATCGAAAATGATCGAAAATCGACGAATTGTGACAGAAAACACGTTTTCGACTAGTTTATCGCAGAATCAGCGATTCTCTACGCGAATCCGGCGTTTCTGACCAGAATCGCGTATTCGCACTCTGAAACGCCTAATTTGCATGAAAACGAACAAAAATGATCGAAAATCGCCGAATTGGAGCAGAAAACACGTTTTCGACTAGTTTATAGCAGAATCAGCTATTCTCTACGCGAATCCGCCGTTTCTTACCAGAATCGCGTATTCGCACTCTGAAACGCTTAATTTGCATGAAAACGAACGAAAATGATCGAAAATCGACGAATTGTGACAGAACACACGTTTTCGACTAGTTTATCGCAGAATCAGCTATTCTCTACGCGAATCCGCCGTTTCTTACCAGAATCGCGTATTCGCACTCGGAAACGTTTAATTTGCATGAAAACGATCGAAAATGATGGAAAATCAGCGAATTATAGCAGAAAACACGTTTTCGACTAGTTTGTCGCAGAATCATCGATTCCCTACGCGAAACGCTTAATTTGCATGAAAACGAACGAAAATGATCGAAAATCGCCGAATGGGAGCAGAAAACACGATTTCGACTAGTTTATCGCAGAATCAGCGATTCTCTACGCGAATCCGCCGTTTCTTACCAGAATCGCGTATTCGCACTCTGAAACGCTTAATTTGCATGAAAACGATCGAAAATGATCGAAAATCGACGAATTGTGACAGAAAACACGTTTTCGACTAGTTTATCGCAGAATCAGCGATTCTCTACGCGAATCCGGCGTTTCTGACCAGAATCGCGTATTCGCACTCTGAAACGCCTAATTTGCATGAAAACGAACAAAAATGATCGAAAATCGACGAATTGTGACAGAACACACGTTTTCGACTAGTTTATCGCAGAATCAGCTATTCTCTACGCGAATCCGCCGTTTCTTACCAGAATCGCGTATTCGCACTCTGAAACGCTTAATTTGCATGAAAACGATCGAAAATGATGGAAAATCAGCGAATTATAGCAGAAAACACGTTTTCGACTAGTTTGTCGCAGAATCAGCGAATCTATACGCGAAACGCTTAATTTGCATGAAAACGAACGAAAATGATCGAAAATCGACGAATTGTGACAGAACACACGTTTTCGACTAGTTTATCGCAGAATCAGCTATTCTCTACGCGAATCCGCCGTTTCTTACCAGAATCGCGTATTCGCACTCTGAAACGTTTAATTTGCATGAAAACGATCGAAAATGATGGAAAATCAGCGAATTATAGCAGAAAACACGTTTTCGACTAGTTTGTCGCAGAATCAGCGATTCTATACGCGAAACGCTTAATTTGCATGAAAACGAACGAAAATGATCGAAAATCGACGAATTGTGACAGAACACACGTTTTCGACTAGTTTATCGCAGAATCAGCTATTCTCTACGCGAATCCGCCGTTTCTGACCAGAATCGCATATTGGCACGCTGAAACGTTTAATTTGCATGAAAACGAACGAAAATGATCGAAAATCGACGAATTGTGACAGAAAACACGATTTCGACTAGTTTATCGCAGAATCAGCGATTCCCTACGCGAAACGCTTAATTTGCATGAAAACGAACGAAAATGATCGAAAATCGACGAATTGTGACAGAACACACGTTTTCGACTAGTTTATCGCAGAATCAGCTATTCTCTACGCGAATCCGCCGTTTCTTACCAGAATAGCGTATTCGCACTCTGAAACGCTTAATTTGCATGAAAACGATCGAAAATGATCGAAAATCGACGAATTGTGACAGAAAACACGATTTCGACTAGTTTATCGCAGAATCAGCGATTCCCTACGATAAACGCTTAATTTGCATGAAAACGAACGAAAATGATCGAAAATCGACGAATTGGAGCAGAAAACACGTTTTCGACTAGTTTATCGCAGAATCAGCTATTCTCTACGCGAATCCGCCGTTTCTTACCAGAATCGCGTATTCGCACTCTGAAACGCTTAATTTGCATGAAAACGATCGAAAATGATCGAAAATCGACGAATTGTGACAGAAACACGATTTCGACTAGTTTATCGCAGAATCAGCGATTCCCTACGCGAAACGCTTAATTTGCATGAAAACGAACGAAAATGATCGAAAATCGACGAATTGTGACAGAACCACACGTTTTCGACTAGTTTATCGCAGAATCAGCTATTCTCTACGCGAATCCGCCGTTTCTTACCAGAATCGCGTATTCGCACTCTGAAACGCTTAATTTGCAGGAAAACGAACGAAAATGATCGAAAATCGCCGAATAGGAGCAGAAAACACGATTTCGACTAGTTTATCGCAGAATCAGCGATTCTGTACGCGAAACGCTTAATTTGCATGAAAACGAACGAAAATGATCGAAAATCGCCGAATTGTGGAAGAAAACACGTTTTCGACTAGTTTATCGCAGAATCAGCTATTCTCTACGCGAATCCGCCGTTTCTGACCAGAATCGCGTATTCGCACTCTGAAACGCTTAATTTGCATGAAAACGAACGAAAATGATCGAGAATCGCCGAATTGTTGCAGAAAACACGATTTCGACTAGTTTATCGCAGAATCAGCTATTCTCTACGCGAATCCGCCGTTTCTGACCAGAATCGCGTATTCGCACTCTGAAACGCTTAATTTGCATGAAAACGATCGAAAATGATCGAAAATCGACGAATTGTGACAGAAAACACGATTTCGACTAGTTTATCGCAGAATCAGCGATTCCCTACGCGAAACGCTTAATTTGCATGGAAACGAACGAAAATGATCGAAAATCGCCGAATAGGAGCAGAAAAACACGATTTCGACTAGTTTATCGCAGAATCAGCGATTCTGTACGCGAAACGCTTAATTTGCATGAAAACGAACGAAAATGATCGAAAATCGCCGAATTGTGGAAGAAAACACGTTTTCGACTAGTTTATCGCAGAATCAGCTATTCTTACGCGAATCCGCCGTTTCTGACCAGAATCGCGTATTCGCACTCTGAAACGCTTAATTTGCATGTGTTACGTCCGGTTCGGCGATTCGTGATTGCAACGAAATATACGCGTTATCCCGGAAACGTATTATCCCAGTGACGGTCTTTGACCCAAATGGTACTTGCGCCCAAATCTGATCTGGACTCGAACAAATCGAACACGTCAAAGACTTCTTCGAAAGCGAAAATGTTCACGTCCGATCGCGTTGTTCACTGTAACCGCGACATTCACACTCGCGCGTTTATGAAATATTTAGGTTTTGACTCACCGCTTTAGAGCGCTTGCCTTAATATTCTATTTCTCCATGCCCAATAGCCGTCATAGCGTGGATCCTCATCCAGACGTCGGTGGGATCAGGGATGTATCGCACGGAGATGGGCGTCAGCTTCCACGGTATACTGACTGGATTTTTCACCCTGATGTTGATTCTGGCCGCTCCGCTGAGTTTGATGTCACTCAGAATTCGGCAGCGCACCTTCCTTGCAGCAGGAACGCTGGTCCTGGGCACTGCGTGACGGCGTTGGCGAATACTTCCTCCAAGTATCGGTTGACAGCCTCGGTGTCGAACGGATTCAAAGCGACTGGGGCAGCGGCAACGGCATTGGCGAAGACAGCTTCAAGATGTGAATTCACCGCATCGGTGTCGAATGGGTTTAATGTGCACGTGTCACCCGCGTGGTTGGTGACGGTTTCTAACTGCGATTCTAAAGATTCCAAAATTCTCGCGGCGCGTGCTAGTTTAGCTAGCTGAGGCCCTCCTTCCGGCGCGTCTAGTGCGTCTCATTTGCGGGAAGGTTAATTAGGCGACGGTACGTCAATATTTATTCTATTTCGCGGATAAATTCTAATAAATCACTCAACTTTCACTAGAAGTCGGTGGTCGGAGCGGATCAAGTCCGATCTCTCGTGGCAACCTTCTAATAGTGACAGGTGAGGACAACTTTCTAACACTTCGTCTTTGTTCACAGGATTCCCGTCGGAGCGGATCAAGTCCTGTCTCTCGGGGCGGTTCACGCTGGCTCAACGACGAATATTTTATTAAAACATGAACACAACTGAATTTAATTCACTACACGAGCACCGTTGGATTGTAGGATGATGAAAAGGATTTTAATGAAATAAATGGTAGCACTGTTAACTAATGAAATATATTCTAAGTACTAAATACACTTTTGAATATTAATGTGTAATACGTAATGCCTCTAGATGCGAGGGCTTGTTTATTCGAAGGCTCGCGTACACGACTGAGTTCATCTCGACTGTTCCCGTGAAGCTCCTGAACTCAACTGACTGTTAGCTCGACTCTAACTCGACCGCTCCGTGAGGCTCCCGAACTCGACTGCCTGTTAGCTCGACTCTAACTCGACCGCTCCCGTGAGGCTCCCGAACTCGACTGACTGTTAGCTCGACTCTAACTCGACCGCTCCCGTGAGGCTCCCGAACTCGACTGCCTGGAATCTGTGCTCGCTGTCGGAACGTAAGCGTCGGGAAGGAGACGCGAAAAGTGGGGAGCCAATTAGCGAAGACTGGTCCCACCGTCGAGCAGACCGCCGCGTCAGCAGTACGTGCTTCGATAAGTGCACCGTGCACGGCTCGGTCTTGGCTTGCCGCGCGTGCCTTATCTTTGTCGACGCAGCATCCGGTGGTCCGAGGCTACCTCGGCCCCTTATCTCTGCTGACGCTGCGTTCTCGGATTGTACGTGCTTCGATAAGTGCACGTGCACGGCTCGGTCTTGGCTTGCCGCGCGTGCCCTATCTCTGCTGACGCTGCGTTCTCGGAATTGCCATTGGCGTATGCACGCTGAATTTTACATGTTTCATTGGCGTACGTACTAGAATATTCTAACATTATTGTTACATTAATTATTCTTAATTTTTACGTGTGCGTTGGGTGTTAGTGTACTTATTAACTATGTGTTTGTGTTACAGAGTTCGTGTGCTTAATTTCTACGCTTATTATTTAACAATCAAGGTACGTACGATGCGCGTTTGTCGCGTTCTTTCTTACAATAGTTATATTATGATTATTTTATGAGCGTGGTTATTTACATGCATGATGGTGAGTTATGACTGTTCTTTCTATAGGCAATTCTCGCGGCATTCATTCTTGCATTCATTTTATATTAATTAAATTAGTTGTTCGCATTGTTATATGACAATTTATTAGTTAATTACATTTATTATTTTTATTCTAGGTTTGATGGTTCTAAATCAAACGTCGGAGGTTACGACCGACGTCACACCTCCATCCCTAGGGGAGAAATTTCCTGGAGGGAAATTTCTAGAGCGGGGCCACTGGGGTGAATGGGGGTGGGCCGTACCTCTTCGGTGAGTAGGGTTTTGGGTTAGATTTTTCCTCTTCCTTCTTCTTTAGGGAGGGCTGTGGTTTGGGGTTTTTCTTCTTTCTTCCTTCTTTTGGGAGGGCTGTGGTTTGGGTTTTTCTTCTTCTTTCTTGTTTTTGGGAGGGCTGTGGTTTGGCTTTATGTTCGCATATTCTTATTACTAGTTGTTCGTGTTACAATATGTGTGTACTTATATCTAATCGCTCGCGTTTATGTGTTTATTATATTATTTTCTTGAATGGACAGAGGAAAGGACAGCGGTTGCTAGCTGTCTGCCGTCAGCCGATGCACAACGTAAACATAAGCTAACAATTTACCTTTATCAAACTCAGAATACTACATTATAGCACCTCTTTGGATTTGTCTTAGTGCCAGCTGTTACTTTCTGAAGAAAAAGATATAGCATTCCATTTAAGAAAATTAGTTTGACCTTCAGATCTCCTCTACTACTCCACCCACAAGAAAACAATTATTACTACATGATGTAGCCCGTCCTACCAAACAACTTTTGTATGAACGCATTTTTAATAACTACAACTCCTTCCGAGATATCCTGCTGTACTCACTTAACCGGGACACCCTGTATGTATATTATATTTTTTTTTTTTTTTTTTTTTTTTGAATGATTTTTGATTATATATTTTTCCTAAGTATTATTTTGGTTAATATATTTCGATTATATGATTATATGTTGTATATATATTTTGATTAAATATATTTCTAAATATTATTTTGGAAGTAATGTATCTGGATTTACTTTCCGATAGATCGGGTGCATATAAACGTAATCCGCCTGGTCGCGTGGATTTGGGGTAGGTTTAGTTTGGGTCTGGGATTCAGGTTCTGGTTTCTTTTCTTCGGGCTCAGGGAGGGGAGTTGGATTTTCCTCAACACTCTCAACCTTGTTTTTGTCGCTAGTTTCTGTTCTGGTGTATCTGACGGCATAGGAATATGCTTCGTCTCTGCGTTTTAAGAATATAAAGAATCTTGTAAGTGATCCCCAAATTGCTGCGGCTAAGTGCATACTCCATCCATATATGGAATGAAGCGCCATACCATTCATGATGGTATTTATTATTATCTTTATCATTTTGAATATTATGTATATTCCGATTAATGCGGCGCTGACTGACCCGAATGTTGTTAACCCGGACCAGAGTTTTCGGGCTGTTGACTCCGCAATTTGTTGTAATGAATGTTCATCCAGTAGATTGAACATATTTATGCTGTCGCTCGCATACTGTCTTCCAGAAGCTCCTTGTGCTATGGAATTTATAACTGCTACTTTATCTACGGGAAACATTATATGTTCCTGGAGATTTTCGAGATCATCTTGTGAGTAAATTCCTCCTGTGGCGAGGTTCTTGGGGTCTACGTATTTCCATGCCGGTGTGGCTAAAGGTTGTAACAACGATGGCGCGACAGTTTCTACTAGTGATGGTGTTAATCGATACCATACACCGTGTAATTTGTATAGTGGAGGTATTAATTCGTTGCATGGCTTTTGTGTGCCTGTGCTAGATATTATATGATCTTTGGGTTTCAAGAACTTTGAAGTGTTTTTGTATGTTATTGGAAGCTCGTGAAAACAGTCCTCAGTTTTCCTTACTTGTACAGTCACGGGGACACATTTTATAATGTGAACTACTTCTCCGGCTGGTACTGCTATGAAACCAGGCTCTTTCATAATAGCCGTTGCTACCTCTTCGGGTGCAATATGCAACTGTGTTAAAGCGTTTTGCATTATTTGAATTTCTAGTTCACACTTCTGGCGGATAACATCCCTGTATAGTTTTGAAAGTTGATTCCGTAAATGTTTTTCTACGTATACGAACTTACTATTTACATAAGTGAATATATCCAGATTGTTTACTGATGTTCTGGTCTTCGTTTTGAATGTTCCGGCCCAACTGGTTTCCAGGATGAATAACTTTGGATGCTCTGTGCGAATAATGGTATACCCGCATATGTTGCTTTTTCCAGCTTCCGTTAATGCAAACATAGCATCTTGAGATGATACTGTATACAAGGTCATGGTTGGTTCCACCTTAGAGGAGATTTTCGTTGCAAAACCTTCGTAAAGGACGTCGTAATTGTTAAATTTACAGTAGTCGGTGGGAACGGTGTCCCAAAAGGTGTATCCATCCTGTGTGTCCAGGCAGGTTCCTTTGTCCAGCGGGCACGTTTGGCCAGATTGTAATCGTATTAATCCGGTTGAAAATTTCACCGGAGCCGTATAATCCTTGATGGTTACTCTCACTACGGCTTGCACTACCACGCTTGTCCATGTGTCAAAGGGGTCGCTATAAGTGGTTCCTGAGCATCGTCCATCATGTTTGATTTCTCCGGCTAAAGTCAGACTTCTCGATGTGGTAGAGTTTCCTTGTATTCCTGTTAACTGTGCAGTAGGTGTCACGTACAGCGTTCCTGTTGCATGCAGGCTCTGGCAGACCTCTCTGGTTGTAGACAATAGGTATTGTTGTCGGCCGTTAGCAACTAAGGATACGTGTGAATGCATCCCACAGTAAAAGATTGTCCTATCTATTTCTACGTGACATTGGAAAACGTGAGATTCTGTGAACTCAGCTAGTTGCAGCAGCTGTACTCGTTCCTGTTGTTCGATAGGCTTAATGTCGTTTTGTTCACAATTTGGTGTATCGATAATAGAATATGTGGAGACGTTAAGTGTGGGTCCTCCACAGTCGAATCCTACGAGAGCCGTTATTCCCGTAGTGAAGGCTAAGAGTATTGTCGTTGACAGTAATGACTTCATGTTGCTTGATTGATTTCCGTTCGTCGACTGACGTCTAGGGTTGATATGTCGAGGTATATATTGTCGGTCGGTGAGGGGGGGAGAGGGTTTTAGGGATTTGATTTCAGGATCAGATTTCACTCTGCGCGGGGGTCCGAACCCTACTTCGTCTAAAGGATCAGGTTTCCTTCTAGTAACATTGGTTTCCTTTAACTTATTTCTTGTGAGATGGAAGGAGTCGTGGTTCTCCTTTAATGTTGTTTTATTACATGCCCTTTCGATTCGCGATTGAGCTGTTCTATTTTGCACAACGTAAGATTGTTTTGAATTTTCTATTACAGGATCGTCCTCGGTTTCTTCCACCTCTAACGCAGGGAGGGAGAAGTTTGCCGCTTTGGATGATGCGTTTACGCACCGTAGGATCGCTATCCTGGTTCGATTTGTGACGACACAGTCGCCTAGGTATACATTTTCGCTTATTTCTGTGCGTTTTATATAGCCTACATCGGCTCCGTAGCATCTTATCGCAATGCATGCACTCGTTCGGGCTTCAATGGCGTGTTCGATTTGGTTTATGAAAGGAATTTTTACATTGTCCTTCGCGATTTGTTCCGACTTAAAATCTATGACTGCCCCTTCTCGGAAGAAAGGAGCTCCTAGTAACCCGTCTATATTTTGGGGTATACCGTTTGGTACTAAGTGGAACTTTGTCGGGACATTGCAAACGTCGATCGCTAACGTACCGGAGGAGAGTTCATAGGCGTCTCCGAAACCATGAATAAGAATCTGTTCGTCTTTATTTATTTCTGCGCTAGATTTGACGCACGACGGTTTAACAAGGTTAATTTCCGATCCCGTGTCTATCAACAATTCGCACTCCCTATTTAATTGAGGGGCATTTAACTTTATCCTCGCGGTAGGTGTATTCGAACCGATATTAACTGACGAGACTTGGGCCTGTTCGTACCGTGTTAATTTTCCTTCGGCTGAATCACGTTTTTCCGTTATGAGAATTTCATTTTTGTCTTTTAACGCTTGGTTATGCGCTTTAGGTTTCACGGGTGCGGCACGACGCTTTCCTTGTTCGATTTCTTCCGCGTTCCTTTGTGAGTTTAATAGCGGTAGTGTAATATTCTTGTACACGATTTGTTGCTTCTCGACTGAGAGTTCTACTTTATTATTAAAGAATGGGGAGCCAAGTATCCCGTCTAAGTTTAGCGGAAAGTGGTTTGGAACTATATGAAATACTGTCGGAATACAGTTCGCTAAATCTACTTTAACTTGCCCGAGAGTCATGATGGCACCCTCGGATACTCCTTGTATTTCAATTTCCTTTTCCTTAACTATTTCGGTTCCGGGCTTTAGGCTATTCTCTCGTAATATATTTATTTCAAGGTCTGAATTTATTAGAAATTCGCGCTTCCCTACTAACTGGGGTGCAGAAGTTATTACGCGCAAGATCGGTGCGTTTAACGCAAGGTTAACGGTAGTGACTGGTTGTGGTTTTCGTCGACTATTGTTGTCGGTATTATTTTTCGAAATTTTTCGGGGGACGGTTGATCGTTGTTTTACCGCGTCGCTGTATGATAGTGAATTTACTGGTGCGACGAGCTGGTTTCTGGTTTGCTCGTTTCTATTACTATATTTGTCAATTTCCTTTCTTTCGCGGCCTCCCTTCCCGGTTTGGTCGGGA
Organism: Halictus rubicundus; assembly: GCF_050948215.1. Lineage (NCBI taxonomy): Eukaryota > Metazoa > Arthropoda > Insecta > Hymenoptera > Halictidae > Halictus > Halictus rubicundus. Next base: position 5,193 of record NW_027489143.1, on the reverse strand, counting down.
GGCTTGCCTCGTTTCCCTGACCGTTTTCTGCCACGTATTGACGTTTCCTACACTCATGAATATCATGTCCTTCGCGCTTACAATATTGGCAAAATTTATTCGTCTCGGTGGGAAATTTCTCGCGGGACTCACGGTAAGAATGATATTCATTCTTTAGGAGTGGTTCTCGGAACGGCTTCTTTGCATCGTAATATCTACGTTGTGGTTCCGTGTAATCGCTATCGCGTTTCGGTTCTCGGTACGCGTTTTTGCTGAGCGGTTCTTGGTATCGTATATCTAGATTACTGCGCCGGGTGTCACGACGGGTATCGAATAAATTCTCTCGGCCGTCGCGCCAAGTGTCGCGACGGTTGTCAGTGAAATTTGCGCGTTTCGTTTCGCGGAATGTCCGGTCTCTGGTATCGTTCCAGGTATTTTGATGCACGGGTGGGTGATAATACTGATCTTGGAAATTCACGCGCTTGGTATATACGTTTTCTCGCGGGGTTCCTCTATCGCGTAATTTATCTTGTTCAAACAGTTTATAAGCCCTAATGGCGTCGTCATACAATACGTATAATGGGGAGGAGTAATGCACTCGTATTTCTAATCGTAATTGTGGGATTAGACCTCTTATGAAACTTCTCGCGGTGAGGGTATTTACTTCCTCTATATCTACTTCCCATTCCGCGATATCGATAATGGCAGTTCTAAGGTCCTTCACACGGCTTATAAAATTTATTATATGTTCGTTAGGAAATTGCTGTATGCTCGCGAGTTCTCCACGGTATTGTTCGACTGTTTTATACGGACATAATACTTCGCATAATCGTTTTGATAGATCGGAAATTGAATTGCACACGTGATCTTCTATAGCGAGATATGCGCGTCCACGGAGTTTGTTTTGAATCAATTTGACCAGTGTTCCCTCCGCGCTAGGGGGTACGACTTCTTTCGCTCTTTTGCATTCTCGGATAAATTGGAATACGGAGTGGTTATATCCGTCAAATACGGGAATGAATTCTAAAGCTTGTCTGAGTGTAAATTCAGAAGGTTCGTTTACGTAAATTTTTCCTACGGGAGTCTTTTCCATAGTTTCTTCTGCGTAAGTTTTCTCTAAATTTTCTCCTACAGAAATTTTCTCTAGGGTTTCTTCTACAGGAATTTCTTCACGAGGTTCACGGCGTTCTAAACGTATTAACTGCGGTTCATTTGCGGCCTCATGCCTGATTTGTTCTAATTCTTTGCGAATGTCTGACAATTCTAATTTATACATGCGAGTATAATCTTCGAAAGCCTTCTCTTGGGCTCTAATTTCGACTTCACGTGCATATAATTGTTTTTGAAGTTCATATAACTCTTCCGCTGTCGGTGCGGGAACGTCTTTAGTTTGTGGGGAAGCCATTATTATTTCTTAATTTGAATTACACGCGATTCTGAAGGTGAATTCGCGCCTCGGAAATTATCCTGTCAATGCTCGAAAACGCTCGAGTGACCGTCGTCTGTGTCCTACCGACTGCGCCAATTTTATTTGTTACGTCCCGGTTCGGCGATTCGTGATTGCAACGAAATATACGCGTTATCCCGGAAACGTATTATCCCAGTGACGGTCTTTGACCCAAATGGTACTTGCGCCCAAATCTGATCTGGACTCGAACAAATCGAACACGTCAAAGACTTCTTCCGAAAGCGAAAATGTTCACTCCGATCGCGTTGTTCACTGTAACCGCGACATTCACACTCGCGCGTTTATGAAATATTTAGGTTTTGACTCACCGCTTTAGAGCGCTTGCCTTAATATTCTATTTCTCCATGCCCAATAGCCGTCATAGCGTGGATCCTCAATCCAGACGTCGGTGGGATCAGGGATGTATCGCACGGAGATGGGCGTCAGCTTCCACGGTATACTGACTGGATTTTTCACCCTGATGTTGATTCTGGCCGCTCCGCTGAGTTTGATGTCACTCAGAATTCGGCAGCGCACCTTCCTTGCAGCAGGAACGCTGGTCCTGGGCACTGCGTGACGGGCGTTGGCGAATACTTCCTCCAAGTATCGGTTGACAGCCTCGGTGTCGAACGGATTCAAAGCGACTGGGGCAGCGGCAACGGCATTGGCGAAGACAGCTTCAAGATGTGAATTCACCGCATCGGTGTCGAATGGGTTTAATGTGCACGTGTCACCCGCGTGGTTGGTGACGGTTTCTAACTGCGATTCTAAAGATTCCAAAATTCTCGCGGCGCGTGCTAGTTTAGCTAGCTGAGCCCTCCTTCCGGCGCGTCTAGTGCGTCTCATTTGCGGGAAGGTAATTAGGCGACGGTACGTCAATATTTATTCTATTTCGCGGATAAATTCTAATAAATCACTCAACTTTCACTAGAAGTCGGTGGTCGGAGCGGATCAAGTCCGATCTCTCGTGGCAACCTTCTAATAGTGACAGGTGAGGACAACTTTCTAACACTTCGTCTTTGTTCACAGGATTCCCGTCGGAGCGGATCAAGTCCTGTCTCTCGGGGCGGTTCACGCTGGCTCAACGACGAATATTTTATTAAAACATGAACACAACTGAATTTAATTCACTACACGAGCACCGTTGGATTGTAGGATGATGAAAAGGATTTTAATGAAATAAATGGTAGCACTGTTAACTAATGAAATATATTCTAAGTACTAAATACACTTTTGAATATTAATGTGTAATACGTAATGCCTCTAGATGCGAGGGCTTGTTTATTCGAAGGCTCGCGTACACGACTGAGTTCATCTCGACTGTTCCCGTGAAGCTCCTGAACTCAACTGACTGTTAGCTCGACTCTAACTCGACCGCTCCCGTGAGGCTCCCGAACTCGACTGCCTGTTAGCTCGACTCTAACTCGACCGCTCCCGTGAGGCTCCCGAACTCGACTGACTGTTAGCTCGACTCTAACTCGACCGCTCCCGTGAGGCTCCCGAACTCGACTGCCTGGAATCTGTGCTCGCTGTCGGAACGTAAGCGTCGGGGAAGGAGACGCGAAAAGTGGGGAGCCAATTAGCGAAGACTGGTCCCACCGTCGAGCAGACCGCCGCGTCAGCAGTACGTGCTTCGATAAGTGCACGTGCACGGCTCGGTCTTGGCTTGCCGCGCGTGCCTTATCTTTGTCGACGCAGCATCCGGTGGTCCGAGGCTACCTCGGCCCCTTATCTCTGCTGACGCTGCGTTCTCGGAATTGTACGTGCTTCGATAAGTGCACGTGCACGGCTCGGTCTTGGCTTGCCGCGCGTGCCCTATCTCTGCTGACGCTGCGTTCTCGGAATTGCCATTGGCGTATGCACGCTGAATTTTACATGTTTCATTGGCGTACGTACTAGAATATTCTAACATTATTGTTACATTAATTATTCTTAATTTTCACGTGTGCGTTGGGTGTTAGTGTACTTATTAACTATGTGTTTGTGTTACAGAGTTCGTGTGCTTAATTTCTACGCTTATTATTTAACAATCAAGGTACGTACGATGCGCGTTTGTCGCGTTCTTTCTTACAATAGTTATATTATGATTATTTTATGAGCGTGGTTATTTACATGCATGATGGTGAGTTATGACTGTTCTTTCTATAGGCAATTCTCGCGGCATTCATTCTTGCATTCATTTTATATTAATTAAATTAGTTGTTCGCATTGTTATATGACAATTTATTAGTTAATTACATTTATTATTTTTATTCTAGGTTTGATGGTTCTAAATCAAACGTCGGAGGTTACGACCGACGTCACATCGGAATTGTACGTGCTTCGATAAGTGCACGTGCACGGCTCGGTCTTGGCTTGCCGCGCGTGCCCTATCTTTGCTGACGCTGCGTTCTCGGAATTGCCATTGGCGTATGCACGCTGAATTTTACATGTTTCATTGGCGTACGTACTAGAATATTCTAACATTATTGTTACATTAATTATTCTTAATTTTTACGTGTGCGTTGGGTGTTAGTGTACTTATTAACTATGTGTTTGTGTTACAGAGTTCGTGTGCTTAATTTCTACGCTTATTATTTAACAATCAAGGTACGTACGATGCGCGTTTGTCGCGTTCTTTCTTACAATAGTTATATTATGATTATTTTATGAGCGTGGTTATTTACATGCATGATGGTGAGTTATGACTGTTCTTTCTATAGGCAATTCTCGCGGCATTCATTCTTGCATTCATTTTATATTAATTAAATTAGTTGTTCGCATTGTTATATGACAATTTATTAGTTAATTACATTTATTATTTTTATTCTAGGTTTGATGGTTCTAAATCAAACGTCGGAGGTTACGACCGACGTCACACTTAATTTGCATGAAAACGAACGAAAATGATCGAAAATCGACGAATTGTGACAGAACACACGTTTTCGACTAGTTTATCGCAGAATCAGCTATTCTCTACGCGAATCCGCCGTTTCTTACCAGAATAGCGTATTCGCACTCTGAAACGCTTAATTTGCATGAAAACGATCGAAAATGATCGAAAATCGACGAATTGTGACAGAAAACACGATTTCGACTAGTTTATCGCAGAATCAGCGATTCCCTACGATAAACGCTTAATTTGCATGAAAACGAACGAAAATGATCGAAAATCGACGAATTGGAGCAGAAAACACGTTTTCGACTAGTTTATCGCAGAATCAGCTATTCTCTACGCGAATCCGCCGTTTCTTACCAGAATCGCGTATTCGCACTCTGAAACGCTTAATTTGCATGAAAACGATCGAAAATGATCGAAAATCGACGAATTGTGACAGAAAACACGATTTCGACTAGTTTATCGCAGAATCAGCGATTCCCTACGCGAAACGCTTAATTTGCATGAAAACGAACGAAATGATCGAAAATCGACGAATTGTGACAGAACACACGTTTTCGACTAGTTTATCGCAGAATCAGCTATTCTCTACGCGAATCCGCCGTTTCTTACCAGAATCGCGTATTCGCACTCTGAAACGCTTAATTTGCAGGAAAACGAACGAAAATGATCGAAAATCGCCGAATAGGAGCAGAAAACACGATTTCGACTAGTTTATCGCAGAATCAGCGATTCCCTACGATAAACGCTTAATTTGCATGAAAACGAACGAAAATGATCGAAAATCGCGGAATTGGATCAGAAAACACGATTTCGACTAGTTTATCGCAGAATCAGCGATTCTCTACGCGAATCCGCCGTTTCTGACCAGAATCGCGTATTCGCACTC